>NC_142937.1:58731279-58801279 GCF_046866305.1 Octopus bimaculoides | reverse complement strand
TTACTGGAAGAAGAATGCATACATGTGTACGTATATATACCAGTATATATGAGTATATAAATAGATACATTTACATATAATATACAACTACTTTATATATATATATATATATACATACATATATATATATATATATATATATATATATATATATATATATATATATATAGTTTTAGGGAAAATAACCAATTTTCAAGAACTCATCGATGAAAATCCACTATCACATATAGAAAAATTAATAATATATATATATATATATATATATATATATATGAGAGCATGTGTGTGTATATCTGTGTGACAGTGTGTGTAACTAGACTCTGTATTTACTCTAAGTGATTGGTACTAATGCACAACACTTTTTGCTGCTTTTGGATATTAGGGATTTCAAATTTTCACCATTGTTTAATGTATGTTATCACAAAATTAGCTCATCATATTCATGTACATACCTGTACACCTAAATTTTGCAGGTATTCTTAACTTTTTTAACAACTCCCACAACACTTTTTCAAATGCATTTTTGTGTTAACAAAATACTTATATTCAGGTATTGTACCTGCTCTACACTCTTCTTCTGGCATTGTTTTACCATATTAGCAATGACCATTTCACCAAGGAAACCACATTAGCTTTCATGCAGATGATTGTAGGTGGTGAGATGGTTATTGATGTAATTTAGGAATATTCTCACCAAGATTTTGCCATCATTCTACATGAGGAAAATGCTTCTAGCTTTTGTATAACTATCACCTTTGTTCTTGTATATAAAACTGAATAATTGTAACATACTTGAACTCCTGTGAAGTGTTGCCCACTGATCACACAAAAGTAGACAGCACAGTTAGTTTTTCAGTGTGCATTTCACCACCCTATGGGATATTCAGCAATAATTAAGTCAACACCTGGTGCCTTGTTACAGTACAGTAACCTTATAACAGAATTGATCTCAAAAGAGTTAGGAACTTCACTAAGAGCCAGATTGATGAGCATCTGCCCCAGATTGTCAATAGATTTCTCATTTATGCCTCATAGTTTCTTCTTTTTTACAGAATATTTTGAAAGGAAAGTTTTCAGCCCATTGGTCATTCACATATAGCTTCTATGCCTGTGATATGTATACTCCCATTTGCTGTAAGAATAGCTAAAACACCCTCATAATTTGGGACATAAAATCGTACAGTCTTTAAAAACAGGGTTTTTTTGTATTATTTGTGTTAACAAACATTTCTGTCTTCTTAACCCATTCTTGAACCCAGTTATTTTTCATAATCCTTAATTTTTTTTTCCTGGTGTACCCTTCTACATGAGTGCACAGCTTGAGCCTTTGACAATAAGTTTGAGTCACTTCTGACAATATTGATAAACTTATTCTTCATGTAAAGAAGGCACTGGATTTCATTTTTATTTTCATCAGGCAAATCCTGGTACTGTCTACTTGGATGGTCAAGAATGTCAGCTGCAGAGGTTTAGGGATACTCTTTTAAAGTCATCCATTTCCCTATTAGCCTTTTCTTTATAACTCTTGCTCAGAATTCCTTATCTCACAATTACCCTTCTCTTATGACTTTCACTGTAATACATTACAAGTGTGATTAAGTATACTAGTGGGCTTCTGCTCATGCTAGAGATTCCACAAGAATCCCCTACAATACACCATTTCCCCCCTCTCACTTATTACTCTAGCTCACTTACCTATCTTGAGGCATATAGATAAGCAATCTTATCAGATCTGCCTGTGCTCCATAAACTCAACTTTATACTTCTCACTGGGCATTTGGTAGTGATATTCATCTGTCACTCTCTCCATTTATCCATGTCATTATTCTCTATCCTCTCTATTCCTGGGGCCACAATAAGTCATACTCAGTATATTCTGTTAAATTAAGTGTTAGGAGGACTCTTTAGTCTTGTCTAAGACATGACAATCTTTCTCTTATGCTTGTGCTATGACAAAATATACTCTGTGCACTGTTGTGTCTGTGTGTATAAGTATATATATATGTGTGTGTGTGTGTGCATGTGTGTGTATGTATGTGTATATATATATATATATATATATATGTATGTATGCATGTATGTATGCATGTATGTATGTGTGTGTATATGTAAATATATATATATATATATATAAGGTTGAGGAGGGTATTGGATTTAACCAAACCCAAGAGGATACAGGTAATACCGAGTAAGTGCTGTATACCGACTAAAACTATCCGCCTATGGATATAATAATCGATTCCTTTATTTTTTCTGTCTCCGATGAAGGGAAGTACTGGATCTTCCCAGAAACAGCTGTAAGACTGTATCCATAAAATATTTCTCCAACCTTACCATTGCTCTCTTTTTCTTTTTATTTTTATATTTACATATATATATATATATATATATATATATATATATATATATATATATATATATATGAGGTCTGATCACTAACTATCCGGACTGTTGCCATAGTAATGTAACTAAGATATGCAGCGTGAAGCCGCTTGGTACAGATTAGTTTTGAATTCTGCTGTGCAAGCTCATTAGGTTTTAACGTTCTAGTTCACTTCCGTTGTTTACAACAGTGCTTGGGAGGAAGATGTGTAGTGTGTGATTGTCGCATTGACCATGACAGAGAAAGTTCTCATGGTGATACCTGCTCAGAGGCTTACACAAAGAGGCAGAAAGTGCATGGAGAGGAGTGTATGAGCTGCACACAAGTGTACAGGTGGTTCAGATGTTTTCAAGATAGCCAAAAAAATGTTGATATTGACGAAAATTCTGGGAAACTTGCAACCAGCAGAACTGAGAAAAACATCACAGATATGCATGCAGCTGTGAGAAGAATTCGTTGAATCCCCATAGATGAGTTATCAGAGGATGTGCAGGTTAGTTACAGTTCAATTCAGTTCATTATCACTGAAAATTTGGGTATGAGATGCATGTCTGCTAAGTTTATGCCAAAACTGCTTTCAGCTGACCAAAAAGACACTCAGGTTTCAGTTGCACAAGATCTCCTTGACTGAGTCAAGAATGATGAAAATTTTCTGAAAACTTTGCATAGACCTCTGAGCAGGTATCGCCAATCCTTTGGCAAAATTTGATGAAGACTCTCTGCTCAACATGGTCAATGTGATAATCACACGCTACATCCCTTCCTTCCAAGCTCTGCTGTAAACAGCAGAAGTGAGCTAGAACGTTAAAACCTAGTGCACATGCACAGCAGAGTTCAAGATCAATCTGTACCAAGTGGCTTTACTCTGTGTACTATAGCAACAGTCCGGATACTTATTGATCAGACCCTATATATATATATATATATATATACACACATCCACACAGACATACATACACACCCATATGTGTGTCTACACAACCGTATGAATATAATTCTTTCTCTGTGTGTGTATGCCTATATGTGTGTGTATGTGTGTGTGTGTGTGTGTGCATGTGTTTGTATTACATATATATATACCATCATCACCATTTAAGCAGATGTTAAATGATGATGATGATAGATATATATATTATACACACCACACACACATACATAAGTACACACATACAAGTTGATATAAAATTCATTAATATTGTAATGCATCATGATATATTCATATGTATATATATGTATATTTATTGATAAATCCCACTTCCTTGCACATGCATTTGAACAGAGATGTGGTATACATTACTATACACCAAATCTGTGTAAATCTGTGTAAATCTGTGTAAATCTGTGTAAATCTGTGTAAATCTGTGTAAATCTGTGACTGTTCCTGAGACATCGAAGGTGGTGAAACAGTTGCTTTTAGTCTTTATTAGAAAATTTATAGATAGAAATTTTTAAATCTTGTTTTGATTTATACTCAGTAGACTTATTTAATACAACCTGCACTTGACAGCTTATTTTATCAGATTCAAGCAGGTGGAAGGATCTTGTATCTCTTACAACAGTGTTCTGTAACCAAAGACCCAAGTGTCTATAGGTTATGTCTAAGGCCTGTATGTGAAATGAAAATTTATGATCACTGAAGGAAAGCAAGAGAGAGAGTGAGGTAAACAGAGAGAGAGAGAGAGAGAGATGGAGGGAAAGAAATAGAGAGTAAAAGTCAAACATAGACAGACATACACATAGGAGGGCTGAGAGAAAAAGAGAGAGAGAGAGAGAGAGAGAGAGAGAAAAAGAGACAGAGAATGTGTGTGTGTGTGTGTGAGCAGTGCAACCACAGAATAAGTATAAAGAGAGGGAGAGCACAAATACAGAGTAAGTATAGGAAAGAAAAAGAGAGAGGGAGAAAAACTTAAACTGGCAAAGAGAGAGAGAAAAATAAACAAAGAAATGGAAGGATGAAAGTGAAGACAGACTAACAGTGATATAGAAAGGAGAAATGAAGATATTTAGAGAAACAAAGGAAGAGTGAGGGAGAGGGGAGAGAGAGCAACAAAGTCAGAGAGCAGAGAGAGACAGACAGAGAACAGAAAGAGAGAAAGAGACAGAGAGAGAGAGACAGAGACAGAGAAAGACAGACAGACAGAGGGAGAGAGAGAGAAAGACAGACAGACAGAGGGAGAGAGAGAGAGAGAAAGTGAGAGATCCTAAAAGAAAATATTTTTCATACTTAACACATAAAACATTGTTCTTACAATGAAGAGCAGTCACCTAATAGGAAACATGGTAAGCTGTGTTGCAGTATTAAAAACGTTGAGGAAGTAACTGTTCTTTGGACTCGGAAAGCCGAGTTCTCAAATCCAGAAACTTTACTACTGCCTTAACATACTACCTTGTTGCTACATTAAGAACGAAGAAATTTGTAAAATAAATTGACACTGAATATTTGTGGACATTTTGCCATGTATGAGAACGTTTCAACCATCATCTAATGATCCACGAATTCTCTTTCTATCTGATACACCTAAATCACTGGTTCTTAACCTGGGTCTATACGATCCCTGGGGGTCCATATAAGATTTTTTTTAGGGTGTGGTCCACACAAGCATAATAGTAGATTGGGGGGTCTACAATAGTATTATAAGGGTCCATAAAAAAATTGCATTAGATAGATTTCTTTCTCTAAAGTTTTATATAGTTTAGCATATTTCTGGTCACTGAAGCATGTTCTCTTAGAGAGTGCTAGTGTGGAGGCAGGTGGCTTGGTGGTGAGGGTGTTAGACTCATGATCATAAGATTGTGGCTTCAATTCCTGGACTAAGCGATGCATTGTATTCTTGGGCAAAACACTTCATTTCACATTGCTCCAATCCACTCAGCTGGCAAAAATGAGTAATCCTGTAATGGACTGGTGTCCCATCCAGGTGGGGGAATATATACACCATGGAACCAGGAAATCAGCCCTTATGAGTCAGCATGACTCAAGAAAGTAACCTTTACTTTTTTCTAGAGAGTGCTTGTGCAAACCCATATGAGTGAGTGAGTGAGTGAGTGAAAAAGAAAAATGTAAGAATTTTGAAAGAAGTATTTATAAAACTAGTTTTAAAACATTGAATGACTCTGAGGGCCTACCAGAATAAAATAATAATTAGAGAGGCCCATAGGTAACATATGATGTAAACCAAAGATCTATAACAAACATCTAAAACAACACCAGAAGTTCTCCTTCTCTATTGCATGCAAAACCATCACCATCATGTTGGATACGTTGAAAAGCTGGTCTAGAGAGTTTGCAGAGTTATAAAGGCAGATGTGAGTTCAGACACGTGTTACAAGGTAACGTGTGCTGAAATATTTCTTTTTAGTAACGTATTCACTATTTCAAGTTTAGTTTAGATTTAGAATTCTGATAAAATACACTTCCTTCCATTTTCAGAGTATAAATATTTTGAATTTTCCATTCACACAGATGTCTAGGTGTTCACTGCATGGAACATTTCCAAATAGGATGGTTTGTTGATTTGTTGTTTATGAACCCTAACCTGGTCCATTCATTTGTTCCTGTTTGGTCAATATAGATCATATTGCATTGTGGACATGTGATGCTGTGGTTTTGCAATTCATATCTGCATTAACATTAAATTCCTTCTCATTCTTGAACTTTTTAGTTTTACCCTGTTCAAGCAACTCACATCTCTCACAACGGTGATCTTATTCATAATTTTCTTTATCCAAATTAAATTTGACCTTTGTTAAGAATCTTTTGAAATTTGGCAATTGTCTTAGGTTGCAAATAATTTGCATGTATATGTGTGTGTGTGTTACATCTAAGCATGTATGCACGTGTGCACCTTACAGTTTCTATGAACCAGTTCTATTCGCAATGCATTGGTGAGTCTGTGGTTAAAGAAGAAGCCAAATGTTACAGTTTCATATTGGTGAAACAAATTCAGAACTACATAGTTGCAAAGTGTAATTCTGAACCACATGGCTACGCCGGCTAATGCACACACACACACGCACACACACAGACAAGCACATACACAGAGTCAAGGTCCACAACAAAGTTGATATTTATTTTAATATAAATATTTGCATTTCCCTATGTATTTTGCATGTATATTCTTTCATGTATATTAAATTATTATTAGGGCTTTGTATCATGCATCAGTTTATCTAACTATAACAAAGATATATTGAGGGTTATGGTTTTTCCTTGTGAAAATAAGTGTGTTACACATGCACATATACATATACATTCATAGATACATTTACATCTTAAATATATTTATCTGTATACATGTGCATACATGTGTGTATATATATATATATATACATATATATATATATATATACATACACACATACATACATATATACACACATACATACACACATATATATACATATATATACATATATATATATATATATATATATATATATATATACTATATCTTTACATACATTTATACATACATACTATCATGATATACGTGTACGTAATATATACATATGTATATGTAAAATATATGTATAATATATCTGCATGTGTGTGTGTGTATCTATGTATATATGTCTGTGTGTATGAACATACAGGAATGTGTGTGTGTGTGTGTGTGTGTTAATATGTGTGATGTGTATGAATGTTTGTGTGTTTCACAGATTTATTGATGCATGCTGCAAAACCATAATAATAATCTAATATACATGAAAGAATATACATGCAAAATACATTGGAAAATGCAAATATTAATAATAAATAAATATCAATATTGCCTTGGACAGTGAGTGTACATACAGACATATAAGCTAGAGTATGCAATTTAAAAAAATATAACCCTATAACTGAAGGATGGTACATGTGGCATTTATGTTCCCTCTTTCCAGGAGTGTCACATAAAAATGAAAGATTTATATTGAATTTGAATATACTGTTTGCATTCATTTATATATATATATACATATATATATATATATATATATATATATATATATATATATATATATATACATCCTAGGCATGCATTACCTTCATTGCTTTCATACTGGAAATGCCACGGGGATATATAATTTAATATCATAAGGCAGTGTCTTTACTAATATTATTTTATGCCCTCCCACTTTCAAATTGCAGAAATAGAAATAAAATTGTTTTATATTCGATTGCAATGAGATAGTATTTTTCTAATATGAAATCTGCAACAATAGAATGTTTCTAGCCGGCGGTATAATGTTATTTCAATTAGTGACCTGGCCATTTACCAAAACCATTTACAATGCATAATTATTCAACTGAACAAGCAAAAAAGTAAAAAGCATTAATCCTGAAATTATGTCAAGCTGGTGGAGTTCTATCTTGCAAGCTGTTCACTTGTGAAATAGCCAACTCCATTCTGTGGGAGAGAGGGGAGGAAAAAAACTTTGTCAAACTGCCCACTGTATTATTGGCAATCTACCATACCGGTCACTCAAGTACAGTTCTAGTGTATTAAATTAAATAATTGAATGGATATTATAGCGATCTGAAACCTTTGATTTGGGATATTAAATGTTGAATATAAACCTTTTGTTTGTTAAGCTGAAATCTCTGAAGCTCTTAAAATACTGAAATGGTCTTATGTGAAGCACATGTTTATGAATGCTTAGCTGATTACTGGTTAGACATTTTATTGAATAGTGTAGCAAAAGCTTTTGTTTCCTTGGTACAGAACTAACTGCAATGTCAACAGAAAATGTATTAGCAGGGAGCTGGAAATAATATTGAAAAAAAGGGAACTAAGATAGGCTATGATAGCAATAAAATAAGTACTGGGGTTGAGTTAACAAGTAAAGATTCAATGATTGTGCTCCAGTATGGCCGCAGATAATGACCGAAAGAAGTAAAAACAATTGTCCTCTCCATGATGCTTATTTACATTTCATTCCACAAAGCCAGCAAGAATGATATCAACCTGGTAACAGATAGATAGTTGGCCAACCTACTTTGCTAGCCAGCTGAAACACTTTTTAGTAAGAAAGAATTTCATTAAGGAATAGATCAAAATATTGACCACTTAGAAAGAAACCTCAATATTTATATGTTCTAAACCATCTAGTTAGAGTAATAATGCTCCTTATTTTGTTCATGCAGTAAAAATGGGGGAAAAAATCACTTCTTTATTAATATTAATATTAATATTAAGTGTGGACAATGTCTGCTCTGCTTAGGGAGAAAGTATAGTTGATTGAATCAATCAATTAGTTACTCTTATTTCATTGAATTCCCTCCAGTAAGATGAAAATTGAAATAAACCTGAATGAAGTAGGACTGCGTAAATATATAGCGCCAACCGTTATCAGTCTCCTACTCTACTTTTTGCTCCATTTCATTGTAATTTATTGTTTATTAATAATGGTAGATAAAAGACTGAATTTTGGAAGAAAACAATATAGTTAATTGAAACAGCTACAACAGATTACTGGTACTTATTTTCATTGACACCAGAGACATAAAAGACAAAAAATGAGTTCCAATAAAATTTGAATTTGGAACTGAGAATACATTTTTCTACTATTCTGAGCATGTATGATCCTTACTTGTTAATTAATGGTAGTCTCTCAGACAAAGAAAAATGGTTCAGCAATTTCTTGTTCAACAAGCTGCACATATGATTTTGTTTATAGCGATCAAATGCTTGTGCTACACATATAAGCTCACCCACTCCATCAAACTGACATTGCCTGTACAGGTGTGCAGTGTGCCACACATCAGATGTTGAAGTGATTGCAGCATGATGTGAAGTATTTTGCTCAAGAATATAGTGCAATGCCTGGTCAAAGAATCAGACCCATGATCTTGTAATCATGAATGCACTCTTATATACCCTTTTTACCCATTTTAACATTGTCAAAATTTTGAAGATAGTTATATAAATAGGGATAACAAACATACAGAAGCATCCAGTTAACCTTTATTGCCATAAATAAACCAAATACAACTGCTCTCAAAGAGGACAATGGATTATTTTGGGTTAATATGCCCCATTAAATGATAAAGTGATGGTGGTGATAGGAAGCAGTAAAACAAATAATAGTGTGTTGATTTAAATGCTTTCCAGTATTTATTTGCACCTCTTTTCAATTTGAATCCAGACTTTATTGAAGATCATTTTTATCCTGTCAACCATCTGAGGTCAATAAAACAAGTAATTATAATGAAATTAGAAGTTTTTCAGTGTATTTTAACTCTCACATCTCCCAATTGGTTGTGTGCCTTATCAGAAGAAAACAAGTTATTAGAAAATAGAAGTAAATTGTGATTATAGAATTTTTTAAAAATGAGATTTTGTCAGTGAAACAAATTGTTCAACACTGCAAATTATATATCAAATTCATTCCTACAGTTTTGTGGTTCAAATCATAATTAATTGAATTTTAAACTGTTATTCCCTATTTTCAAATCTATAAGATAAATACTAAAGTAAATATATGAGAGTGACATAAACTCTTGTATCCACCTCAGGTTAGTTAGATAACACCCAGTCTGTGACATACAGGAACTTTTATTCTTATTTGAAATCTGGTTTTAAAACATGAAAAGTAAAATGTTGAAATCAAAATACTAATTTGATGTTAAGCTTTAAAAAGTTTTCTAATTATACCTGTAATTAGCATTTTTTTTTTTTTAGTATTTATATTGAATTTATATTTTCATCTTTAGCCTGTTTCAGTCATTGGACTGTAACCATGAAGATTTCAGTCAAACACATTGATCCCAGTACTTATACTTTATGTCTGGTACTTATACTATCAGTTATTTTTGCTGAAATGCTAAGTTACATGGGTGTAAACATCAGTTGTCAAATAGTGGTGAAAACTAGCAAAAACACAAAGATACACACACGCATATCTATATATGTATATCATAGGTTTCCACACAGTTTTCATCTGCTAAATCCACTCACAAGGCATTGTTTGGCCAGAGATATAGAAGACATGTAGCCAAGGTGCAGTGCAGGGAGACTGAGATGAAAACTTCTTGCTTGCAAAGACTGCTTCTTAACTACACAGCCATATCTTATAGCTATCAATAAATTTCTAGTTTTGTTACCAGAAAAATATATCAGAAACAGCTATTTTTTAGAAGTAAGCATTGGCAAGGAAGGTGCTCTCATTGGCCTAATCCAGTTGTATATCATAGAAAATCCATATATTTCTTGGTTTAAGATCTAATTATTGGACTGGTATCATATTAGGTGGTGAGCTGGCTGCAAGGTCGATAAAATAAGTACTGGGGTCAAAGTAATCAACTTAGACTTACCTGCTGCACTGAAATTGCTGGCCTTGTTCTAAAATTTGAAATCAATATTATTGAAAGCCTGTAAGGCACACTGGGGAAAAAGCTTAGTAGCATTTCATCCATTTTTACATCCTGAGATCAAATTCCACCAAAGTTAACTTTGCCTTTCATTCCTTCCAGGATCGATAAAATAAGTACCAGTTGAGCACTGGGGTCGATATAATCAATTTTAGCCCCACCTCTGAAATTATTGGTCGTATGCCAAAATTTGAAACCAATATAGCTTTTATAACCCGGGTAAGACATGAGGAAAAACAATGCAGATGAAAAGCAAACAAAAGCAATGACCAAGAGTGCAAAGTTAACATAATAATACAGTGAAGGAAAGAGAAAGCCGTCAACTTTCAGACAATTAGCCATTGTCAAAATAGATGGAAAAATGGAAAGGAAACATTGGAAAGGAAAACATAAAAATAATGTTGCGTCAGAGATACAGCATGGCAGACAAAGTAAAGAAGGTGTTTATCAACAGAAAAGACATTTAAGATTAAATAAATGTGACAAGTGTGAAACACGTTCATGTATGTGTGAGTTAATAGGGAGATAAGCATAGTCATAAATGAATGTGTGTATGTGTGTGTGTTTGTATGTGTTTATGTGTGTACTAGTGGGGAATAAATATATGGTGGTGTGCAAAGGTGTGATGTTAAGTAAGTTGTGTAAGCAAGGTGTCATAATGTATGGTGTGGTTGGTGAAGTGTGTGTGAGATTGTATACATAGAATGTGGGTCGTAACATATATATATATATATATATATATATATATATATATATATAGGAAGTGGGTGGTGTGGCCTCAGCTACTCTTTAACCCTTTGATATACTTCTCCAATTATTTCTCCTTCCTTCCTAACCAAATCCAGTTACTTTTCCTTTTGCAGAGAATTTTACCAGCTGGTCACTGATGTGGCTATTGACACTAGAATGGGCCACAACAATGCTAACCTGTTTATTGATGACTTTAGAATTCACATCTGTCTTCCATACCTCTCTCGGCTCTTTAGAAATCTCCATTTTCCTAATTATCTTATTTCCCCACTTCCAGCTTTTGCAAATCTACCAACTTTTACTCTAACATTGATTTCACTACACTACATTCACACTAAATCTACTGTCACCCTACTCACAATTCTACCATTGCCACTGTAGTTGAGAATCTGATTTGAGGTTTAAACATGCCAAATGGTCAACTTTTTCCTACAACATGGTTATCCCAAGCACATATATATAGACATGCTTCCCTGCATTTTCCCATGCTTGTCACACTTATTTTTCTTTCCACACATGAACTCTTCCCTGCTGAGAAGGACTGCTTTTATTCAATTCACATTTTGGATTTAATAAAACATGGCTTCATATTTTTAACTACTAATCTTATTTGTTCCCTTCCTCCTTCTTCTAACTTGACAAAGAAAATATGTCTGATACATTAGTTTCTCTAATTTTCTCACAAAACATAGTCCACTCATTCAGGACTAACCTGGATCAAAAATATAACAACAACATTTAGAAAATTACTATTTTTAAATCTCATAATGAGAGATATTCAGCAACAGTACTTTGGAGTAAAGATTGTTTGCCAACATAACATGGCAGTTCTGATTTAGGACGAATGTTGCTGTAATTTAGCCCCAGGAGACATTGTCTCCAGCTGGCTAAATTACAGCAATCCCAAATCAAGACTGCCATGTTATGTTGGCAAACAATCTTTACAACAACATTTCTTATTTATCTGAAGATTAATGGTAGTGCCCAAATTTGTCTGGGTTTATTGATATTTAAATTAAATATAAGCTTATGAATGGTCTATATTTTAGACAAGGTGTTTTAAAAATACCGTTATATTTGGGGATGGCCATTACTTTTTTATAGCCAAATAACCACATATGCTATATATTCATTCTGCACCTCAAATTTATTATTATTATTATTATTATTATTATTATCATTATTATTATTATTATTATTATCATTATTATTATTATTATCATTATTATTATTATTATTATTATTATTATTATTATTATTATTATTATTTTAGAGTCCTTTGTTTGAAATTTTTCATCACACATTCTGTGGCCTCTTCAGCAACTCTCCATTCCACATGTTTAGTCCATTCTGCTTTTAAATGTATGGTGAGAAATTTCAGTTGGTCTGAAAATGTTAATTCACTCACAAATATTGCATCCAAATAATTCAGAACGTGGTTCAAGTCAATTTTTTTCTAAGTAAATAGAAAGTATCAGAAAAGTCAAATAAAAACAAAGCTTTCTATGGAAAAATTTCCACAACTTAGGTGAAGAACTATAGAATACAAATTGGAATTAATAAACAAGCATTAATTTTTTTACCAATATGCGTATAACATTGTTAGGAAAGTTAAATAAAAATATGATTTCAAAAATTTTTAGAATGCCCATTAAGAATCACTGTATGATTATAAAGGTTTGTTGAAATCATTTAGTTTTGACCAAACAACAATACTGGGACAATTTCTTCCAGATTTAACCTGTTTTATTTATTTACTCTTTTTCTTTCGAGCGAGATCGTTACCAGTGCCCCTGGACTGGCTCTTGTGCGGGTGACACATGAAATGTTTCGAGCGGGATCGTTGCCAGTGACCCTGGACTGGCTCATATGCGGGAGACACACGAAATCTTTCGAGCGAGATCGTTGCCGGTGCCCCTGGGCCGGCTCTTGTGCGGGTGACACATGAGGTTTTTCGAGCGAGATCGTTGCCGGTGCCCCCGGACTGGCTCATGTGCGGGCGACACATGAAATCTTTCGAGCGGGATCGTTGCCGGTACCCCTGGACTGGCTCATGTGCGGGCGACACATGAAATCTTTCGAGCGGGATCGTTGCCAGTACCCCTGGACTGGCTCATGTGCGGGAGACACACGAAATCTTTCGAGCGAGATCGTTGCCAGTGCCCCTGGACTGGCTCTTGTGCGGGTGACAAATGAGGTTTTTTTCGAGCGAGATCGTTGCCGGTGCCCCTGGACTGGCTCATGTGCGGGTGACACATGAAACCTTTCGTGCGAGATCGTTGCCAGTGCCCCTGGTCTAGGTCATGTGCGGGCGACATATGATATCTTTCGTGCGAGATCGTTGCCAGTGCCCCTGGACTGGCTCTTGTGCGGGTGACACATGAGGTTTTTTCAAGCGAGATCGTTGCCGGTGCCCCTGGACTGGCTCATGTGCGGGTGACACATGAAATCTTTCGTGCGAGATCGTTGCCAGTGCCCCTGGACTGGCTCATGTGCGGGCGACACATGATATCTTTCGTGCGAGATCGTTGCCAGTACCCATGGACTAGCTCATGTGCGGGCGACACATGATATCTTTCGAGCGAGACCGTTGCCAGTGCCCTTGGACTGGCTCTTGTGCGGGTGACACATGAGGTTTTTTCGAGCGAGATCGTTGCCGGTGCCCCTGGACTGACTCATGTGCGGGTGACACATGAAATCTTTCGAGCGGGGTCGTTGCCAGTGCCCCTGGACTGGCCCTTGTGTGGGTGACACATGAAATCTTTCGAGCGGGATCGTTGCCAGTGCCCCTGGACTGGCCCTTGTGCGGGCGACACATGAAATCTTTCGAGCGGGATCGTTGCCAGTGACCCTGGACTGGCTCATGTGCGGGCGACACATGATATCTTTCGAGCGAGACCGTTGCCAGTGCCCTTGGACTGGCTCTTGTGCGGGTGACACATGAAATGTTTCGAGCGGGATTGTTGCCAGTGCCCCTAGACTGGCTCATGTGCGGGCGACACATGATATCTTTCGAGCGAGATCGTTGCCGGTGCCCCTGGGCCGGCTTGAGAGTGACACATGAGGTTTTTCGAGCGAGACCGTTGCCGGTGCCCCCGGACTGGCTCATGTCCGGGCGACACATGAAATCTTTAGAGCGGGATCGTGGCCAGTGCACCTGGACTGGCTCATGTGCGGGCGACACATGATATATTTCGAGCAAGATCGTTGCCAGTGCCCCTGGATTGACTCTTGTGCGGGTGACACATGAAATGTTTGAGCGGGTTCATTGCCAGTGCCCCTGGACTGGCTCATGTGCGGGCAACACATGAAATCTATCGAGCGAGATCGTTGCCAGTGCCCCTGGACTGGCTCATGTGCGGGCGGCACATGAAATCTTTCGAGCGAGATCGTTGCCGGTGCCCCTGGGCCGGCTCTTGTGCGGGTGACACATGAGGTTTTTCGAGCGAGATCGTTGCCGGTGCCCTGGGCTGGCTCGTGTGCGGGCGACACATGGAATCTTTCGGGCGGGATCGTTGCCGGTGCCCCTGGGCTGGCTCTTGTGCAGGTGACACATGAAATGCCTTGAGCGGGACGGGATCGTTGCCAGTGCTCCTGGACTGGCTCATGTGAGGGTGACACATGAAGTCTTTCGAGCGGGATCGTTGCCAGTGCCCCTGGATTGGCTCATGTGCGGGCGAGACATTAAATCTTCCGAGCGGGATCGTTGCCTGTGCCCCTGAACTGGCTCTTGTGTGGGGTTCTGGGATTTTTGAGCGGGATCGTTGCTGGTGCCCCTGGGCTGGCTCTTGTGCGGGTGACACGTAAAAGCACCCACTACACTCTCTGAGTGGTTGGCTTTTAGGAAGGGCATCCAGCTGTAGAAACACTGGGTTTCACCAGTCCTCAGTCAAATCGTCCAACCCATGCTAGCATGGAAAGCGGACGTTAAACGACGACGACAATACGTATAGACATATATATATATATATATATATATATATATATATATATATATATATATATATATATATATATATCGCCTGACTGGCCTTGTAGGGTTTTCGAGCGAGATCGTTGCCAGTGCCCCTGGACTGGCTCTTGTGCGGGTGGCACATAAAAGACACCATTTCGAGCGTGGCCGTTTTCGTGCGGGTGACACGTAAAAGCACCCACTACACTCTCTGAGTGGTTGGCGTTAGGAAGGGCATCCAGCTGTAGAAACTCTGCCAAATTAGATTGGAGCCTGGTGTTGCCATCCAGTTTCACCAGTCCTCAGTCAAATCGTCCAACCCATGCTAGCATGGAAGGCAGACGTTAAACGATGATGAGGAGGAAATGTTTGTCTTGTTGCATCCATTTTTGACATGCATGTCACACCAGTTAATGAGAATTCTGAATAGACATTAATGTCCAGCCAACTCACTAGCACTTTTTGAAATTTCTAAATCAATGTGAATAAATATCAAGAAGTTTTTAGTGATGTTCTGGAGAAATTCAAAAGAATTAGCTGTTAATGTTTTCAGGTGTAAAAAGTTATTTTATACAATGTCACATACATCATACTTTTTGATCCTTTACAAAAATTTTGACATACATTCTATGCAAAAAATTTTTGTTTGATACTTGCAAATTTGTGTTTAATTTTATTTACTGATGCAAATCTGTGAATTTTGCTGCTTTAATCAGTTGGCTGTTACAGACAGCCTACTAATTGATAATCACTGGTATATTCATTTTGCATATCAACTAGTATAATATTCAATCCAGTAGAAATAGCAGTCATTTGGTTGCTATTTCTATCACTTTACCATCTTTTTAAATGAAAGAGCAAAAATACCACAGACCTTTGATAATGTAATCTTAGATGCATGATGCTTGGAAACAAAAGACATTCAAGCAAGAATACCTTTCTTTTTTGGTCTTCTTGATAAGGACTGACTTGTGGCTAAACAACAAAACTAACAGAGATTTGACATTCTAAAAACTAATTTAGGTTTGAAATTGATAAATGTTGTTATCAATCAATCAGCTACATTAATCAATTCCAAACCTAAATGAGTTGCCAAAATTTACTGTGAAAACTGAATTAATACAATTCTTGTAAATGTTCAAAATTTGCAGCTTAAATATTTCATAATTTGTGTCTCTGACTGTCACATAGGACACGTGATAGTAGACCAGAAATGAACACAGGCTCTGCTTCTTTGTTCTCAAATGGTCATTATTACCAAAAATACCCAGTTCCTGCTCAGTGTTATCAACTAGTTAGTATTAGCTAAAGGGTTCTCTCCCAGATGATCACAATGAGCAGCTTCTACTGTATTAAGATAACAGTTTTAATCCAGTTACCATATTTCAAGTAGTTGCTCTTTATGATACACAATATCCCTAAGGCAGTTACAGTTGTTTGTGTGAAGGAGTAACCAATACTGATATATCTTACAAATTGTTCCTAATATTTTAAAATTAAACTGTTAACTCTATAAGACACTTGTAGTACATTTGTGTGTTATTTCTTTACTACCCACAAGGGGCTACACACAGAGGGGACAAACAAAGACAGACAAACAGATTAAGTCAATTATATCGACCCCAGTGCGTAACTGGTACTTATTTAATCGACCCCGAAAGGATGAAAGGCAAAGTCGACTTCAGCGGAATTTGAACTCAGAACGTAGCGGCAGACAAAATACTGCTAAGCATTTCGCCCGGCGTGCTAACGTTTCTGCCAGCTGCCTGTGTGTGTGTGTGTGTGTGTGTGTGTGTGCGCGAGAGAGAGACAATTACTATAATTAGTTTAACAACTATACCCCTGACATTTTAATATTATTTCTAATTTTGGCACAAGGCCAGCAATTTTAGAGGAGAATATAAGCTGATACCATCAGACCCAGAATTTGTTGGGTACTTTGTTACTGATCCTGAAAGAATGAGATGTGAAGTTGAATTTGAGTTCAGAATGTAAGGAGCCAGAAGAAATGCTTATGTTAACCAATGCACTAAGAATTCTGCTAACTCACCACATTTCTAACACTCTGATATATCTGAGACAACTACATGAATCAATTTCAAACCTAAATTATTAAAAAAAATATCAAATCTGTGCCTGATAATGTTGTTTAGCCACAAAAAAGTAAAGTAAAAGTTTCCTTTTCAAGTTATACTGACTTATAAAGGCCAGTTTCCTAGTTTCATGGCATATATATTTCTCACCTGGATAAGATGCTAGTCCATCACAGGGTTACCCATTTTTGCCAGCTGAGTGGACTGGAGTAAAGGGAAATGAAGTGTTTTGTTCAAAAACACAATGCATTACCCGGTACAGGAATCGAAACCGCAATCTTATGATCATGAATCCAACACCCTAACCACTAAGTCATGCACCTCCACAAGTAAACTTACCTCAAGTCACACCAACTCAGAAGAGCCAGTTTCCTGGTTTCGTGGTGTATATATTCCCTACCTAGATGGGATACCGGTCCATTATAGGATTACTCATTTTTGCCAGATGAGTGGAATGGAGAAACAAGAAATAAAGTATTTTGCTCAAGAACATAACACATCACCCAGTCCAGAAATCAAAACCACAATCTTACAATCATGAGTCCAACACCTTAATCACTGAGCCACATGCCTCCACTGTTCAGCCACAGGTCACTCCTGATCAAGAAGGCCAAAACAGAAAGGCATTTTTCTCTTTTTATTTTTTTTCTGTCAGGCATTATGCATCTAAGGTTATATTATCAAAGGTCTAAGGTATTTTTACTTCTTTTAAGATGGTAAAGTGAAAGCAAAGCAAGCAAATGGCTGCTATTTCTTCTAAATTGACCATTATACTAGTAAGGACAAAGACACCTTTCGGTCATGAATGACCATGGGATTGCACCTAGAAAGTTCCTCTCCTAGGCACAAATCTGGGCAAGGCTGTTTTATGGGAGAGCAGCAGTTTCCCATGCCCACCAGCTTCTCCTCTCCATGCCACCTATGTTATCCAAGGGAAAGGCAAAGGCTGATTCAGCTTGACACCAGTGACATTGCAACTCATTTCTACAACTGAATGAACTGGACCAACATGAAATAAAGTGTCTTGCTCAAGAATACAACACACATCTCAGTCCAGGAATCAAACTCACTGCCTCACAATTGTGAGCCTGATGCTCTAAGCACTGAGCCATGCCCCTTCAAATTATACTAGCTGGTATGCTACATAAAATACCAGTGATTACCAACTAGTATGCTGTTTGTGGCAGCCAACTGACTAAAGTAGCAAAATTCACAGATTTACATCCTTAATCTACAATCAATTTGCAACTTTCCTAAAATATTGAAAAACAAAAAACTTGTTAAAGTTCTTAAAAATATATTAAATAGGAATATTATTGATTTAGCGTAATAACGCGTGAAAGCTATTGTTGAAATGAAATAATGGTCCAGAACATAGACAGAATCTGTTTAAGGCTACATCATGGACAAAACAATAATATTATGTGTAACTTACCCTCAGCAATATAAGTGTTAATCCATTGACAAAGTAAATATATTTGTGACAGCCAGTTTTATCGATCAAAATACTAGGCAGGCAGTGTTGCTGCTGATACAGCACATCTGAATCTGACAGAATTATTGGGCTTTGACACAGTGGGGAAATTGGTGACAGCTAGTTTTATTGACATAAAGATTAAGGGGTTGATGCAGTCACACATTTTTGCTTGCAGCATTATTAACACAGGGGTTGAGGTTTTGACACAGTGCAGCCGTTGTAGAAATCACCCTTATTGACCTAGGATTACAGTTATTGACATTGTTATATGTTTTTAGCCCTATGGTGTAGTCTTGAGCTAAACTGTCAGGTAAGCCACATCTAAAAACCTGGCTTCATTCACAGTTGGACACCTTTCTCATAGTTTGTTAATGCTTCTATGAAATGTATTCTCAAAGGCAATTTTTCCTTTTTTAATTTACTTTAACCTCTTAGCATTGAGATTATTCTGTCAAATGTAAATCTTGTTTATTTGCTTCGTTTTGAATTAAACCTGCATTATCTTGTAACTTCGAGATTTTGACGATGGGATTGTTTATTTCTAGAACAACTTTGTAGGGTAGGTGTGATAGGCCAGATCTGAGTGTTTTGAACATGAAATGATTTGAGTATTTAGGCCTGATATGGCCAGTTTAAATGCTAAAGGGTTAAGCAGAGTCTTAATCACAAATATCAACACTAATGGCATTGCTTGATTTCCACATAGTTTGTTATATAACCATTCTCTAAAATGAGATAAAATTTCACCACGACCAACTGAAAACTTTATTCTTGCTTTATCAGTTTTACATAGCACAGCTACAGCTAAATAAGACACCTGGTATGGAAATGATGTTGTTACACCTAGTACTGCTCTTGTCAAACTCACAGTTGCACTGATGCACAAAACTCTAGTTAAAACTAATTTTTGAAAGGACAAGTAGCAACTTATTTACATGTTATATATTGATACCCAAATGCAAATATCTCTTCTCCATATTAGGAATCTATGCTAAAGGCAACCACTGTCTTTTATAGACTTCTACCTAATTGATATTAATAAATACTAAAACAGCAAGTTTCCCTTAAATACATTCTGAAATCCTACAACTAGGTATGTACTAAGATTTGAGCTTAGAATTTACATAACTGGTCAGTATATAGATTTAATTTTACTTTATTTGATCTCATTTTTAATTACTTTAGGATTAGTCATTTTATTATTACTTCCACAATGAAATATTTTCATTATTGAGCATATAATAATACTTACATTCACTTTTGTAGGGATGTCTATGAGAGAAGGGTACTGTAACTTGTTCAACATCTCTTTAAGTTTTCTTTGCTTCCACCTGATAGTAATCAAATAAGTTACAGGCATGTAAGACACCACATCCCCTTGATTTTAGCAATGAGGAATACTAGAATTTTTTTTTTTTTTGTAGCAATCAAATATTTAATGTTTATATATGACATTATAACAGTAAAGAATTTCAATAAAACATGCAACTACAAGAATAGCTGGGAAAATCTTTTTAATTAATTTATTACTGTAATTTACAAGTGGAAACATGTAGTTTAGCTAAAGTAGTAGTAATTTATTACAATGAACTATCAGTAGAGATGAAAATACAAGTAAATAACGAAATCTGACAAAGTCAGTGATTTTCAGAGAAAATATCATGCATAAATGCAGTAATAAAACATGAGTAAAACAAAAGCATACAGTTCTATATTTAAGAGATGAGGAATTATGTACATTATTTACAATTGACAGATATTTATCCTCATTTTGTTTGTTGTTAACATAACATTTCAGCCTTCATCAGGTGTCTTGGGGAAATTTCGAACTGAGTTCTCATTCGTAAGGTATTTTTCGATGTTGTTGTTATTATTATTATTCAGGTCACTGCTTGGAATTGAACTCGAAATCTTGGGGTTAGTAGCCAGTGCTCTTAACCACTATGCCATATGCTCATAATTAATAATAGTAATAATAATAACGT
The DNA here is from genome assembly GCF_046866305.1 of Octopus bimaculoides. Lineage (NCBI taxonomy): Eukaryota > Metazoa > Mollusca > Cephalopoda > Octopoda > Octopodidae > Octopus > Octopus bimaculoides. Next base: position 58,780,286 of record NC_142937.1, on the reverse strand, counting down.
TGAAAAATACCTTAGGAATGAGAACTCAGGTTCGAAATTTCCCCAAGACACCTGATGAAGACTGGAGGGTATATCAGCCAAAATATTGTGTTAACAACAAACAAGATGAGGACAAATATCCGTCAATTGTAAATAATGTAAGCAAAAGCATATTACATATTTAACATGAAATAAGTTACCAGTGTAGTTGAATATACAGCATGAAATCATACATGAAGAACATTGGGGAAGCTACATGATGAATAAAAGTGTGAAACAGAAAAATAAAGAAAATTCAGTTCTGCAAAAGCAGAAACCATTTTATTGAAGAACATTATCCCAAACCTTAAAACAAAATAAGACATTTTGTAAACATCAGTGTTCTTTGGTAAAAGCTTTAAGATTTTTTCAAGCCATTAGTATCAAAGCAGTTTCCTCCTCCAAAATTATTTATCATCAGGTGATGCTATTAAGTTAGACATGGCCTGGACCAATCTTTTGTCGAAACATATCTAAGTTTTATCTAAGTTTTTATCACTTATGCTGCTGCCTCTAGCTTCAAATCCTTATCATCATATAACATCCATTTTCCATGCTGGCATGGGTTCAATAGTATGACAGGAGCTGGTAAGACTGGGAGCTGCACCAGGTTCTATTGTTTGTTTTGTTGCGGTTTCTAGAGCTGGATATCCTTCCTAATGCCAACCACTTTACAGAGTGTACAGGGTGCTCAACATTCTATGCAATACCAAATAGGTTCATACACTCCATAATCCAAGAATGTAGGATCATATCATATGCCTTACGATAGTCGATCCATGACATGGCTAAGTTACTTTTCTTCCTCTTGCAGTCTCTAAGTACAGTTTTGTCTATCAGGAGTTGATCCTTGGTACCTCTGCACTTACGCTTGCAACCCGTCTGCTCATGTGCCAGGACTCCATTTTTTACCAGATGTTCGGACATTGACTCTGCAAGTATTCCAGTCAATAACTTCCACATAAGTGGCAAACAGGATATCAGCCTGTAATTGTCTACCGTATTGCCTTTTTCAATGTTTTTCGGGCACAACACTGTCTTTACCCAATGTCAACCACTCTGGTGTTACTTGGTCGGCATTTAACAAGGTGTTGAGTTTTGCAGCTATTCGTGCATAACATTCACCAAATCTTTGATCTAGTTGCCTTGAACTCCATCTGGTACCGAAGCCTTCCAGTTGCTCATTTTTTTTGCTAATTTCCTTCACTTCCCTAACTGAAATGACTAGTTCTACTTGTTTTGGACAGACTACTGTTTATTTCAGTTCTTGCAACCATTCAGCATTCTTCTTGTGCTCCTTGTCTTGCTCCAGATGTCACACCAAAACCTTTGACTTTCAATGTTATCTGGTATCAACTTTTCATCTGTATACTCTCCATTTATTTCTTATAGAATCTCTTCTGATCTACTCTGAATAACCTATTCTGGTGGTAACCCTTCATTCTCCAGTCGTATCTTACTATCTTTACTTTTTTTTGCAATGAGGCAGTGTTTCAGTTCCTCCATTACTACTTTCAGGCCCTTTCTTCTTTTCCACCATGAATCTTTTCTTTTGTCATTCCCATTATGTTTCTTTTTTTTTATACCAACAGCCACGTTTTCTGCTACAACAATACTTGCTGCCTTGATCAAATTATTTGTTTCTGTGATGTTGTTTGTTCTAATGTATTTCAGAATTTCATTGACATTTTTCGTTTCTTGGTTCAATTTCCATCAATCAACCTTTTTAAGGTTGCAAATAATCTCACTATCGTTCTCCTGTAGTCTTGCCTTGATTCTGTCGTAGATTGCCTTTTTGTTCATCTGTCATGTCGTCATTAGTTTTGTTGTCTCCTTTTAGATCATCTATATGTCTCTCATCAAGTAAACTACCACTGATCCTTTCCTGTGCTATGAGATTACTCTTATTAGTAAGAAATGTATTTTCATCGTTATCTTTGCTGCATCGTTATCCAAGAGCCGTCTTTTGATAACTTTGAATTCTACTTCTGTGAACCAACAATTTTTTTTTCCTTATTGCTCTAGCTGGATCACAGTCTCTGTTCCATGAGTTGAAACAATCCTTTTTCTTTCCAGTGATCATACATACGTTGTTGGTAACCCCTAATTTGAGAACCACTTTCATCTACCAGGCTGCTCAGGTAGTAACACTCCATGACCACAGCATTAATTTGCTTGCTCCATCTATGCCGTGTGTGGTGGTCCCTTTCTAGATATCGACAGGCTGGAGCCGGACTAGAATCTCTGAGCCTACCAGGTGTAACACTGTCACCATCATTGGCTTCAGTTTCATTACCCCTGTTATTCACAATATTTTGTTTTTTCATTGTCACTCATATGAAGTAGTGATTATCAGGTTGCACAATTACCAGTGTTTTTATTGTGACACCATCACTATATGTATCATTAGTCAGTCCTTTCATTATTATTATTATTATTATTATTATCACTGATATCACTGATTTTATTGTTTTTATGTGTAGTAGCAGCAGTGGTTGCAGCAACAGCAACAGTAGCAAGGGTGGGATAGTGGTAAGAGTGGTAGTTTATCATTATTATTATTATTATTATCATTATTATTATTATTGAGTGAGAGAGCAATACATGCCATCAAAGTGACTCTGGGGTACAAATATACAAAGTCCAATATACCCATCATGAATACCCATCTGATAAGAGTACACATGGCACATGCATTACAATCATATGTGCATGACATGGTGACTTTATATCAAGATACACAGTGCATAACCTTGCAGGTGGGACCCAGTTTCTTCAGGTCAAGTAGCCCATCCCACTCAAAAGATACATGAATGAAGGTTGCTTAAGGATGAGGAACTAAACAACCATGTTTCCAAAGGTGAATTATTCAAACCCTGAATGCTATGATGCTCCCCCACTACTTCTGCACGTGATCAGAGATGCACATATCATCAGCCACTAAGGGACATGCTCTACTGGTGAAGATTAAGCAACTGATAAGCAAGCCTGTGGCATTGAGCAGAATATTTACTGCAGCATCTTTTTATAACAAGACAAAACATGTACATCATAGCACTTCCAATCAGTTACAATCAGAAGCCATGAGAGCCAGTGCCTGGTATTGCATCAGGGCACTTATCATTATTATTATTATCATTATTATTATTATTTTGTTGCTATGGCTGTTGCAGCATATTGTTGGTATTTATAGTCTTGTTAGATGGTGCATTGAACATTACGGGAGCTTCAGACATCTCTGATATAAACCTCACCTTTACATGTAACAGTAACATTCACCTTCTGTCTCAACAAACCTGGAATCTCTGAGTCATCAGCACCATCATTATTGAAGTCCAAAAACTCATCACTGTTAATAATTCTTATCATTGTCTTCAAATAGTGCAATCAAGGCATTACTGATTGCACATTAAGGAATTAGTAATACCCTTGATTTACTAATTAGTAATAATAATTAGTAATTCTCCTTATTGCTTCCCCTCAGTTATCATTTTTGTACAAATACATTTCCCTGTATTTTTCTCATTTTCCGTATTTTAACTCCTCCTCCCTCATTCTCACCCTTTCTCCTCTCCCACCCTTCTTCCTCTCCCACCCTTCCTCCTCAAGTTTCTATCAGCATGGAGTTGGACATGCAAGATCATGTTTATTTATTTACATTTTTTTCAGCAGGCTGTCACTGTTGTTTCTGCTTCCACCATTTCTTTATCATTTTTGCATTGGGTAGTGTCCTAAAGTGGAGGCGCAATGGCCCAGGGGTTAGGGCAGCGGACTCACGGTCATAGGATCGCGGTTTCGATTCCCAGATCGGGCGTTGTGAGTGTTTATTGAGCGAAAACACCTGAAGCTCCACGAGGCTCCGGCAGGGGATGGTGGCGAACCCTGCTGTACTCTTTCATCACAACTTTCTCTCACTCTTACTTACTGTTTCTGTTGTGCCTGTAATTCAAAGGGTCAGCCTTGTCACACTGTGTCACGCTGAATATCCCTGAGAACTACGTTAAGGGTACACGTGTGTGTGGAGTGCTCAGCCACTTGCACGTTAATTTCACGAGCAGGCTGTTTTGTTGATTGGATCAACTGGAACCCTCGACGCCGTAAGTGTCCTAAAACTACAGTGTCCTAAAACCTTTCACTGTCACTCTGTTACTGTGTTCCTTAACAGAATTTACCACTTTTAGTTTGTAGATAAAGGTATAGCTAAATGGCCCTCAAACATTTTTGCCCATGGAACCTTTTCTTTTCTTATTCTACTCAGCTGGACCCTCATAGCCATTTCATCATCATCATCATCATCATCGTTTAACGTCCGCTTTCCATGCTAGCATGGGTTGAATGATTTGACTGAGGACTGGTGAACCAGATGGCTACACCAGGCTCCAATCTGATTTGGCAGAGTTTCTACAGCTGGATGCACTTCCTAATGCCAACCACTCCGAGAGTGTAGTGGGAGCTTTTACGTGCCACCGGCACAAAGGCCAGTCGGGAGGCACTGGCAACGGCCATGCTTGAAATGGTGTATTTTACGTGCCACCTGCACAGGAGCCAGTCCAGCGGTACTGGCAATGAACTCGCTCGAATGTCTTTTCACGTCCCACTGGCACAAGTGCCAGGAAGGCGACGTTGGTGACGATCACACTCAAATGGTGCTATTTACGTGCCACCAGCATGGAAGCCAGACAGCAATGATCACGCTCAGACTGTGCTGTTGGTGATCTACTGGTACAGGTGCCATCACGATTTCGCTTTCGCTTGCCCCAACAGGTCTTTGCAAGCCGAGTTGATATCCTGATATTATTAGGAACTGTATTTAAAAAAAATTCTTAAAATATTTTATGTATTGTAGAAGTAAAAGTGCAAAGGGTAAAGAACCCCTTCAGTCACGAATGACCATGGGATTGCACCTAGAAAGTTCCTCTCTAAGGCACAAGTCTGGACAACTGGACAAGGTTGTCTGGACAACTGGACAAGTAGCTGCCCATGCATACCAGCCTCCCTTCTCCACATCACCGATGTTATCCAAGGGAAAGGCAAAGGCCCATACAGCTTGGCACTAGTGATGTCGCAACTCATTTCTACAGCTGAGTGAACTGGAGCAATGTGAAATAAAGTGTCTTGCACAAGAATGCAATGCACAGCCCAGTCCAAGAATTGTAGAAGTATAACCAATATATTACACATGAATTTTAGCAACAAAATCTTACGTGGACCCACAGTGGTCATGTGGACCCTGATTGAAAACCACTGATATAGATGAGGAACTGTCCTTCTGTACTAATAATCTAGAAAGTAAAAAAAAAGTTTTCCACTGCTACATTAGCTGCTTTTCCTATTATTATTACTGCTATAAAGGCAGTCAGCTGGTAGAATTATTAGTGCACCAGCAAAATGCTTAGTGGCATTTTGTCTGTCTTTTCATACTGAGTTTAATTGATGTTGACTTGCCTTTCATTCTTCAGGGTGAATAAATTAAGTACCTGTTTAATACTGGTGTCAATATAATCGATTTATCCCCTCCCTCAGAATTGCACCAAAATTTTAAATCATTTTGTTGTTATAACATTCATTATTCTAAAATACCCTTAATGTGATGAACCCTAAATACTCAGTATGAAAATGAGCCATGAGCATGGTTAAGAGCTTCAGCTTCAACGCAATCGATGGTAGATATGCTACTGAGCCATTGGTCACACTATTGTCAACAAAATTCCAAGTTCCTTTCAAAAACTAAAAGAATAAAAAATACTCCTTGAAAATAAGTTATATGTCAGAAGTATTATATAAATATATAAATAGACAATAATAATATGAGCTCAGAAACCATTACTGCTTAACTGGTACCATCTCATGTTTTCCTTATTTCCAGGGAATCCAAGGCCTCATCTAATGAGTGCATTTAGGCAGTGATGCATATTTTGGGGGAGATTTAGCTACTATTTACTAGAGGCGCAATGGCCCAGTGGTTAGGGCAGCGGATTCATGGTCGCAGGATCGCGGTTTCGATTCCCAGACCGGGCGTTGTGAGTGTTTATTGAGCGAAAACACCTAAAGTTCCACGAGGCTCCAGCAGGGAATGGTGGCGAACCCTGCTGTACTCTTTCACCACAATTTTCTCTCACTCTTACTTCCTGTTTCTATTGTGCCTGTATTTCAAAGGACCAGCCTTGTCACACTTTGTGTCACGCTGAATATCCCCGAGAACTATGTTAAGGGTACACGTGTCTGTGGAGTGCTCAGCCACTTGCACGTTAATTTCACGAGCAGGCTGTTCCGTTGATCGGATCAACTGGAACCCTCGTCGTCGTAACCGCCGGAGTGCCAACCACTAACAGGCCATGCAACCACAGAGAAGCTCTCGCTTTAGCTTGTTACTGGCTTATAGTAGTCATAAGAATGAGTTGAGATTATAGTAGCAGTAGTAGATATAATAATAGTGGTCATTCCTGGTACCTGTAGCAATGGTGCAAGACTAGGGGTTGCAGTGGCAACAAACAACAACTCAAAGAAGGTGGTAGTAACCAGTGATGCTAGGGGTTACGATGGAGATGCACACAACGGCATGATGGCACAATGGTGGTGACAGTAGCTAGTGGAACTGGAGGTTGTAGTGGAAATGTATACAAAGGGGGTTTATAGTGGCTAATGGTGAAAATGTATGACTGTAGGGGCTACAATGACAGGGAATACAATAGCAGTGCTGTACTTCTTGGTTGTAGTGGTAATAGTACTTGCGGTTGCAGTATCTAGAGAGGTGGCGATGGGATTAGTAACATCAGCAATGGTAGGAATGGTGGTGGTGGTGGTGACGGCAATGGTGGTGGTGTTAGTATTTCTGGTGTTAGTATAGCTGTTTTTGATGGTGCCGTTAATTAGTGGCCACAGAGGTAGTGATGGTGGTGGTGGTGGTGGTGGTGGTGGTAGTGGTGGTGTGATGGTGGTGGTAATGGTGATTCTTGCTGTTTTATCATAACTACTGTTTGATGATCACAAGTAATGATGGTGGTGGTAGGAGGTGTTAGCCGAAAATAAATAGTGATGCTGTTGGTGCTAGCAGATAAATGGTAAGATTGGTGGTAGGCAGCAGAGGCAGTGATGTTGGTGATGGTGATAATATTCATATTATGTTTGTTGTGATAACTAATGTTTGCTGGTTGTAGTGAAGATGTTAGCGGGTGATGGCGATGACGGTGTCGATGGGGGTTGAAGAAGGTGACGGTGTTAGCAGCTGATGGTGGTGGTCATGGAAAGGTTGGGGTTTGTGGTGTTGCTGATGTGTTTGTTGCAAAACTAATGTCTGGTGGGGGCTGTAGATGAGGTTAGTAAGAGTGGTATTCTAATTGAAAATATCAAAGTGATGAAAGATGAAATGGAATCAGTTGCAAAACAAAGCAGGGTAAAGAAAGATTGGCTATTATTGTTTCTGTTGTTGTTGTTGTGGCTGTATGTAGCAATGTTGTTGTTGTTGTTGTTGTTGTTGTTTTTGTTAGTAATGGTGATGGTAGGGTGAGAATGGTTGCTTTTGTTTTCCCTATGTATCTCTGAAATTTTCCAAAACACCATTATAAAGCTAGACAGCAGAGTTGTACCTAATTCTCAAGTTAATGTGACTTTGTGGACAAATCTTACAGCTGCCCATCCCATTGTTGTCCTCTTCACACTTTAGACACTGTGCTAACTCAAATGACTGATGTTTCCACAACAACAACAACAACAACAACTGCTACAATAGCAATTCTTTCCCATCTTTCCAATGAAAGCAGCAAGAGAAGAGAGAGAAAGAGAAAGAAAGAAAGAAAGAAAGAAAGAGAGAGAGAAAGTGAGATAGAGGTGTTGTCAGGGTACAAAATATCACAATAGGATGATCAGTAGACAAAAAAAAAATCTAGTTAAATATTTAGGAAATGAATAATTTCTTGCATAATTCTCGCTAACAATCGATACAAAGCAAACTCACTAAAGTTTTACACTACATAATAATAATTTCATTAAGATAATCAGATAACATTATTTTGCTGAAGGAAAAAAATTATAGCAGTTAGTTAAAAAAATAAATATTTGTATAACAACAAAAACCCATTCATTTGAATCTTTGGGGAATTGTGAATTAAGCACAAATCAAAATCTTTTATCTTTTATCTTTTACCTGTTTCATGCATTAGATTGTGGCCATGCTGGAGCACTGCCTTGGGGAATTTTAGTCGCATGAATCAATCCCAGTACTTTTTTTTAAAGCCTGGTACTTATTCTATCAGTCTCTTTTGTCAAACCACTAAGTTATGGGGACTTGAACTCACCAACACCAGCTGTCAAGTGGTGGTGGAGGACAAGCACAGACACAAATACACACCCACCCATATATATATATATATATATATATATATATATATATGACCGTATTTTGTTTGACTGTTCATCCTTGTCCATTGTCTTGAATCACACTTTGTATTGTTTTACTTGTTTTGTTCTGTTTGCTCTTGTTCTTAGTTCTCCACAAAGACATTTTTTGCGGGCACCTCCAGTTGGGAACCACTCAGTCTTATCGTTAAAGGTGCAAAACTGAACAGTACCAATTAGTCAATAACTGATGAAGAATTACGGATCTTCTGTTTGTATCCCATTCGTTTTTACCTTCAGTATACATTACATCATTTGTATATACATTTTTCATTTATATATATACATGTGTGTGTGTGTGTCAATTCAAAATAAATGAACAATAAAATTAACACACGACACACAAGAAGAGGACATGCACAAGGAATGTATTAGTTTGATGGTCAATAGGATTCTTTCAGTTTCTGTCTACCAAATCCAGTCACACAGCTTTGGTTGGCCCGAGGCTATGGTGGAAGACACCTGCCCAAGAAACCACACAATGGGACTGAACCTGGAACCATGTTGTTGGAAAGCAAACTTCTAATCACACAGCCACTTCTGCACTTATAGTTAACTTTTATTAGTAGGAATGATAAAACGGAAAATTTTTTGAGTGAAAATAAAAGTTTCAAACTGTTTAAGCTTCCAAACATTGGTTTATTTCTTTCTGGAATAATTGTGTGTAGGGTTTGTCGAATGAAGTTTGTTTCAATTTCAACCAACATTTATCAGAAATCTGTATATTTTTTACTTCCTGTGATGGAGTAAGCTGGCAGAGTTGATAGCATGCCAGGCAAAAGGATTAGTGGCATTACATCTGTATTTGTGTTATGAGTTCAAATTCCACTGAAGCCAACTTTGCCTTTTATCTTTCCGTGGTCAATAAAATAAATGACAGTTAAGTACTGGAGCTTATGTAATTGTCTAGCCTACTTTCCTCCAAAATTTCAGGCTTTGTGCCTATAGCAAGCAGGATTATTACTTCTTGTGTTCAACCAAGAAGTAGCAGAGGTAAAGTTTTTTCATATGTATGTTGGTTTAGTGGTTTCCCTTAAGATTTAGGGAACATGTCATTAACTTTAACTTATGTCTCCTTTGAATTATTGATGTGAGGACATAAATAATCTAAAGTGATAACGTATTTAACTGCTTGTTCATAGATCATGGGATCTAATCTCAGTACACTTAGTACTTAATTTTCTTTTGAGTGGAACTTGACTGTTAAGCATACTCATCTGACGATGTTATCTGTTATAGATCTGTAACAATGCCTAGACTATACTTCAGTGATGATATCTAAACAAGACAAAATATGCTTGAAATTGTCATTGTAGTCCTAAGGCTCAAACTCATTCATTATTGCATTCCATATTTAATTAATTTTAATTTACTTTTCAGGCTTGTCTATCTCTGATTTCCCTCTTTCCTCAAACTAATAATTTAAATACTAAGTGATCTCATCTCTAAAGATGTAATTATAACAAAAATTTCTTGAGTTTATTATGGCAAGTATGCTTACATTTACTTTACTGTTAACTTTTCACGCAGAAGACAACCCTACTTGTTTAACTCTGTCATTCTTCTATCTGAACTATACTTGCATCCTTTTCTTAAGAGAAATCAATATACATATTCTACAGAACGAAGCATCATGTAATAAGAAATTATAATGAGAAAAGAAAAGTAATTATCTCCTGAACATCATTAGCTTACAGCTGTTTCTGCTATAAGATGCAAAACACTGTGTATATATGTGTGTGTGTGTGTGTGTGCATGTGTGTGTGTGTAGTGTTATGAGCCAGTGTGTGTTGTAGGGAAGGACCGGAAGTGAGGGAGTAGGTATGTCCTGTTGGAAGTGGGGGCCGATGGGTCTCGCCAGAAGGGTCGCCGTGGACATGCAGAGTCAGTGAGGTGTGAGCAGTCAGTTGGCAGTGGACAGCGCATCAGAGCAGACATGTTAGACAGTGCATATGGATGTTGAGTGAATCTTGCAGATCGAGACAGAGCACATGAACGTTGAAAGCGACCCTTTTCTGGACTGACAGATAAGATTACCACAATTCGTTCTTTGCTTCCGTTTTTTTCCTCCTTCACATCACAAGCTATTTTGGCGCAAAAGAAAAAAAATAAAGAAAAATGATGTGTATGGTCCATGTTTCGAATGCAATGATTAGGCCATTTTGTGGTGAAGGAGATGTCACTGCTTGGCTACAAAAAATTAAGTTGGTGGCAAATCTCCAAGGTACAGATGACCTAACGAATTTCATACTGTTGTACCTCGATGGATTGACGTTTGCACTGTACCTAAAAATGGAGGAGAAGGACCAGCTGAGCACAGAAAAAATAGAAGGTTGGCTGATGGAGGCTTTCACAGAAGGGCCATTTATGGCATATGGTCGACTGGGGAAAGCAAAGTGGGGGTGGACAGGACCCTGTTCTTAGCCAGGAATGTTGACTCAGTAGGTCAGTAAGTAAAGTACCAGCCAAATAGTAGAAATGAATATTCTCTTCAATCTCATTGAATTGACAACAGCAGACAAAGATAGTGTCTTGTGTAAAAAAAAACAAAAAAACACTCAATAGAAATCAACAGGAAACCAACTTTGTGTTATCCCATGAGCATTCCATAATATGTACATACTGCTTGTCAAGAGTGTTACCAGTGATTGTTAATCAATCTGAGAGTTCAAGGAAGTATATATATATATATATATATATATATATATATATATATATATATAATAATATTATTAGGGACAAAATCCAAAATTACAGGTAAAAAACTCAATTAAAATCAATTTATAAAAAATTAAAATTAAATTGAGCTTTTTATTATATTTATCTTATGATATTTACTTTACTTTATATTATACTCATTTATTGTGCTTTTAATTATTAATTTTTCTATATGTGATAGTGGATTTTCATCGATGAGTTCTTGAAAATTGGTTATTTTCCCTAAAACTATATATATATATATATATATATAGGATATGTATGTACTATGATCTGGGTAATAACCTTATAATGTGCAGGAGTATTCCTGCTGTATATTAGCATATGGTGGCCAATAACCATATAGGGCATGTATGTATGTATGTATCTCTTCTGTTTTTAATCATTTAAATTCTTATTCTGAAGAAGGAGCTGATTTCTAACAAAGATATAAAGCTCCATCTGTAATGTAGATAATGAAAAAAAATGTCACATTTTAAACCTAACAAAAGTCTTGCATAGTTTTACTGCTCTGCTTACAGATTGTATTTGTAAGGTGCAAGTCAATTGGTTGATTTCTTTTTCTGAAAATCCAAGCTTATCCAGACTGACAGTTAGGCATTTACTTATAAAACCAAGTGCTCCATCCAGTTATAGAAGCTGAAGGTTTTGAAGCAGTTGTCCATTGTTATTTTATTTCTCTTAGATTTTCAGAGATACTTATATCAGCTGGACAGCTGACTTCTATCTCTCTATCTATCTATCTATCTCTCTATCTATCTATCTATCTATCTATCTATCTATCTATCTATCTATCTATCTGTCTGTCTGTCTGTCTGTCTATGCATGTATGTATGTATGTGTGTATGTATGTATGTGTATGTATGTATGTATGTCTGTCCAACCAAAATCAGTATGGAAATATTGACGTTAAAATGATGACAATAAGGATATATATATTTTTTAAATGGTTGTTGTGGGGATCGCATTTAAAGAAATTTAGCTGCTGTTTCTAGCTGGTTATGAGATCACATAGAGGCTGTCTTGCTCTCACTCTAAAATGTTATAGATGGTGCTACTGCAATCTTTGAAGTATAGAAGCGTTTAAGTGATCTGGGTACTTATAATGTAGGTTTCTTAGTTCAAACCAAAATTTAGACATTCTCTTGAAGAATGACTATCATCATCTCTTCTAAGTCAAAGGTCTACAAGTAAAATGATGTGTTTCATTTGATTCTTTCAGATATGGTAATATTATTTTACAACATTTACCAATAGATTTATTATCAACTACTAATCATTTTGTTAACTAAACAATGTAATTAATTACTAAATTTGAGTACCAAGTGCTTTATTAAACCACATTTCATAAAAAGGGTCTAGCTGTTATAAGCCCATTTAGATCGTTGATAGAGTTAAGACTTAGAAACCTTAGAGTACAATAGAATAAGTTTGTTTGAAGTGAGATTTTCCTGATTAACAATTTCATAGTGTTATATTAAATTCACAAGTATTTTGTAATGAACATGGATAAATTACTTAAATCTATTCACCTGCTTAGAGCAAACAGGAACTAAATTAATATGTTCACTTATCAAATGATACTGCCAAAGGAAGTAGCATCCTGTACTGAAGAGTAAATGCAAATGTTCAGGATTAGTGAGTCACATGACCCAATAAACCATGGGGTTCAAAAGGTCACCAATTTCTGTATCATGCCTATGGTAACAATATTAAAGGAAGAGTCTTCATGTGGTTGCTTTACTTGTTAGAAATGGTAGCTAAGTTTCCTCAAAAGAAAGAATGGATTTGAGAATTTAGTCCTTGCTTTCTCTAAAAGTAAATATGGCACTCAGAGTTGAAACATGGCACACAGAGCTGAAAAATGGCACTCTGATCATAGTTCAGCTCTCTCAGGTCTGACCAAGGGCTATATAACAACATAGTGAATAAAAAATGGAAGCAAAAATATAGCAAAAAGATATATTAGACTACTTTGAAATTTCTATTACATATCAACAAACCACAATTTCCATGATTTCACAACCTAAAAGTTATTAAGTCAAACAATTTTGATTTAGAGTTATAAATTTGAATACTCAATTCAGGAAAAAAATTCTAAGAGAAAAGAATACAGTTATTTCCTTTTTGCACTGATTTTCCTTACATTTACCAAACTCTGTTTTGGGTGTGGAATACATAAAATATATTCCAATGAAAAAATATCATTTTGAATGAAAGATGCTCTATGAATTAAGTCTAGGCATAGCTACAGTGGTTATCATTTTGAACACAGAGGTAAGAGAATGATTGGTTTTTAGAAACTTAAATGAGTTTCAGATGTCTGGGGTCAATAGTTTATCAGACTATCTAACATGAATTTCACTAGCTAACAACTCAATGATGTTCTCATAGTTAAAGCATTTAAATATTTGATAACTCAGTCTATTAGTCCTGTTTAGCTCTAAAAATAGCCTTGAAGGCAATAAGAGAGCCTCATGGTCACTGGGGTTACATGAAATAGTAGCCAAATTGCACTCAACTTGCACTCTACTTAATCTATTTGAAACAAACCTGCACCAGACACCTCTGATTCTTCGATATAAAATCTCCTGATGTCATAATTTTATCTTAGAACTGTTTTCGTTTAATTATGTTCCAAACATCAGTTTATAGTACCAAATATGTTACAAATTTATTTTTTGTTCCTTCTTGTTTTTGAAGATGATGATGATGATGTTAACATCCTTTCATTACTGAGATACATCTTCCTATTTTTATAGTCCTGTGTTGTAGCACTGAAGCACTATTGTGCAGCAGTAATCACCCACCTTCAAGCCCACTGCAGAAATATTGTCCAATTCCAAAGATTTCCTGTTTCTTAGCATTTTATTGTCAATACTAATTTCAATAAAAGCTTGTGGCTCGTCAAAGTGAATGATGGACATATAACAAAATTCCTTCACAGCAACTAAATTCATTGGTTTAGGAGCTGATAAAAGTTTTCTCCAATATACTCCATGATTACTGACTGGAGATGGGCCATATGATTACCTGACTGGTAATGTGAAACAAGTCCTACCATCTTAGACTGAATGACATCACAGATTGGCATGACATGTATAATACCAATCTGCTTTCATCTGGATTTCTTCAGCTTCTGCAATCCACCACCAAGTTTCAGTCTAATTCTGAAAAGTGTATTGTTGTTTTTTAGAGTTTGACATGAAGAATTGTCCACAGTTGCTCAGTGAATTTTATGTATATCATTCAAAAGCCTACCAATCCTGCTATAGTTCTCATCATACCAATCCTGATGTAATCTTCTTTTTTAATTTTGAATTTAATAGTTATGATAGTAGCATCATAGAGTGTAGGTCTAAAAGAAGACCATTTATCATCCATGCCAGCTTTTCAGATAATAAATGTTTCAACACTTTCAGTTTGATAATTTTTGCAAGTATCAGGACACTCAAACTTGTAACAATTGAGCCTCTTTATGTTTAATTTCTTTAATGCCATAAAGAGCACACAGGCAATTTACTTTTGTTAGTATGACATCATAGTCTGTCTGACAGTCAGCTTCCTTCATTGAATGAGGGAAATGAACACCTTTGAGGTTGATTTATATGATCCTAATGTAACCTTTTGCTAACAGCTTGAAGCTGCTGCCTAGAACATCTGTTGAAGTGGGAAGCAGTCTAGTATTTGAATCTTCAGTCTACAACTCCTCCCAGATTCCTGCCAAACCTCTCCACAGTCACACATGATAAATGCTTAGCAGAGGAGCTCTGAGCAACATAGTCTCAGAAATACAGTATGCAGGTCCACTCTAGGAAGTACTAGTCACCTTGTCACTTGAGCAGCCTCCTTAATATTAAAGTAAGCAGTAAGGTATAGTAAGGTGAATCCTTACCATACCAGGAAAAATGCTTATTTCCTCTATCTTTACATTCTGAATTCATGTTTCACCAAAGTTGACTTTGCCTTTCATCCTTTCAGGATTGATAAAATAAATGCTAGTTGATCACTGGGATTGATGTAATAGACTTATCCCCATCCCCTTTCAGTTTCCATTTACCAAATCCACTCACAAGACTTTGGTCGGCCCGAGGCTATTGTAGAAGACACTTGCCCAAGATGCCATGCAGTGGGACTGAACTCGGAACCATGTGGTTGGTAAGCAAGCTACTTACCACACAAATTTCACCAACATCGACTTTGCCTTTCATCCTTTCAGAGTCAATAAAATAAGTGTTAGTTGAGCACCAGGGTTGATATAATTGATTTACTCCTCCCCAAAACTGCTGGCGTTGTACCTAAATTTGAAGTCAATATTAAAGAGAGGAGCACTGGAAAATGTGCACCTCCAATACTTCAATAAAGCTTTATTACTTTGGTATTTTCTTCTGTATTACAAATCTTGGATCATGGATCCCTAAAAAGTTTGGCAGCAATGGAAAGTCTGCTTATGGGAGCCAGTGTGAATATGCTTGAAGTCTCTAATCAAAATTTTATGCATCAGTTGTGAAATGGTACTACAAGTCTATCCCTGTGTGATGAACAGCTTTATTTAGGAACCATGCTACACACTCCAGCATAAGTGATGCCTTGGCAATGTGGCTGAAAAACCACCCACCCAGCATACTCCTAATGAGGTGCCATATCTGTAAAGATAAGATGTTAGAGCAGGGGTCGTCAACTATTTTTTATCTATGGCCCTCTTTGATTACTCTTTTATTCTAGTGGACCCCTACATCTATTTGATGTTTAAAAACTAGTTTTATAGAAACTTCTTTCAAAATTAATATTTCATTTTTCACACATTCACTTGTATAGGTTGATCTATGTAAAATGTTAGAGAAAGAAACCTCACTGTTTCTTGCAATAATTACCAATTCAAAGGTGGCATGCTGGCAGAAAAGCTTGCATGCCGGGCGAACTGCTTTGCAGTATTTCGTCTGTCTTTCTGTTCTGGTTTCAAATTCTCCCAAGTTCGACTTCGCCTTTCATCCTTCTGGGATCGAAAAATTAAGTACCAGTTGCATACTGAAGTCGACCTAATTGACTGCCCCCCCCCCTCCCCAAAAATGTTGGGCCTTGTGCCTAGAGCAGAAAAGAATAAATACCAATACATACATCTGAAGCAAAAGTTTTGCAGGGGCCCAAAATGTACTATTGTGGAACCCTAGCTTATTGTTTTGTTGTGTGGACCTCCAAGAATATTATATGGACCCTAAGAGGCCATGAAGTCTCTGGTTGAGAACCACTGTGCTAGAATATCACACACACTGCCATTGGATCTTATGAAATTTGAACTCATGCCCAAACCACTGCTTCTTTGGTTTGCTTGAGAAGAGAAATAAAAATAAACTTAAAAAGGATTCTTTTCTTATTTTCCAATTGGAAGGCTGTCAACAACAGGAAAAGATTTGCTCCAACAAAAGCACCACCAGATCATTTTATACAAGGACAGAAAAAGAGAGCAATAGAGTGAAGCAGATTTCTTAAACACATGCATTATACTGAGCAAATATATTTTTATAGCAGTTAGGCACCAAAATATGATTCCAACGAAAAGCAAACACAAAATGAACTTGCCAATTCAAAGTCTTTTAAGTACAAAATGATACCTTTTGTGTTTGTGTGAGGAAGTGGAACAAATTAACCACAATGAAGTCATAAATGCTTGAATAGTAATTACTGTAGAGAAATCGTTTTTTTTTATTTAAAACCTATCAAATATATATAGAGAGAAAGAATGTGAGTTATTTAAAAAGTGTGAAAAACCTAAGCAACAAGTAAAAGATATACATTATCTTTAATCATTCAAAATAAATGGTTAGTAATGCTTGATATACAATTTGTTTTTATTTTTATATATTTATCATTTTTTCTTTCCCATCTTTTTTTTCTGCTTTTCTTACTTTCCTTCTTTTTTTTTTTTTTTTGCTTTATTTTTGAGACAGCTTTTCCAGTCAAGTAACAATATCAAAATGACGATAGCATTTGTTAATGTTTTGAAATATTGAGATAATCAGCAAGTTTATGGTTTTTAAATCTATTGCTTCATGGCCATAAAAATGGAATTATTGCTATCGCCTATGTACTTTGGCCATAAGTAAGCTGATGACCGAAACATTACAAGCTTCTTGGAACACTTGAGGATTCATTAATACTGCATTCTTTCTGATAATGCCAAGCAATGCTCTAAAAAGTATCAGATAAAGCCAATCAATCCTCTAAGGTTGAAAGTTTGCCAGAAATACTGCAAGAATTATTGATTTCTATTATTATTTTTTTTTGTTATTGTTGTGGTTGTTATTATTATTGTTGTTATTATTATTCGGCTTCATATTTATATTTTATTTTTTCATGTAGTATACATAGATACACGTATATATGTGAGTAAGTGCATATATATGTGTGTATATATATATATATATATATGTATATATATATATATATATATATATGTATGTATATATATGTATGTATATATATATATGTATGTATATATATATATATGTATGTATATATATATATGTATGTATATATATATATGTATGTATATATATATATATGTATGTATATATATATATATGTATGTATATATATATATATGTATGTATATATATATATGTATGTATATATATATGTATGTATATATATATATGTATGTGTATATATATATATGTATATATATATATATATATGTATATATATATATATATATGTATATATATATATATATATATATATATATATATATCTTTATGTATATATTTGTGTATGTGTAAGTGTCCAAATGAACAAGAGCTTATGCATCTTTGTGTGTGTGTGTGTGTAATGTTTGAGTATGAGTGTATTGCCTATTATATCATATATGTGACTGCTATCATATTGTTTTTATATGTATATATATATGCTCTTTTTGTCTGCAAATAAATTCTATTTGTAAATAACACTTACTGGATGCATCAATAATGTTTTATCGTACAGAATTATGAAAGCTGTTAACGGCCGCTGATCCTTGATTCACTTGCAAAATGCAGAGGATTAGGAAGAAGATTTTCATAGGATATGCACATGTGTGTTACTTCATGCATGAATATATGTATATATGTATGTATTTATTCATATATATATATATAGATGTGTGTGTGTGTGTGTATATATATATATATGTATTTATTCTTATATATATATATAGATGACGTGTGTCTATATATATAAATATATATATATGTACACACACACACACACACTCACACATATATACACACATACATATACATGTATTCATATATATTACTACACATACAGATTTCTATCGGTAATAACATAAATATGTATATATACACAAATATAACTTATATATATACATGCATATGTATATATACATATATATTTATACATGCATATATCTAATACACACATAGGTGTATCAGTCTGACACTCAGGAAAGTGAGAAATTATACATCTATATTTATATATATACACACACACTCACGTATTTATTTATATATACTTGCATTTGTCAGATAAATTTATTGGTCTTTTTTTCCATTTGTTTTAATCTATTCCAATATTATTTGAATCACCATAAAAAATATTTTTATGGTAGTGTTTCATGGTTTTTATAACTCTATTTTCCCTCTATAACTTTTGTTTATAGTTTTTAGAAATTTGAATAAATTTTATTTCTTATTCGACATATGACAATAAAATGCTGTGTAGGAAAAACTGGACGCATTTATTTGATAACCTAGTACATACACACACACACATACACACATGTATTCGTATTTACACATGTACATATATATGTACAAGTATATACATATATGCATATATATGTTCTTTTATAGGGCTTAGAAAAACTGAATAAATTTTGCTGAGTCCTATAAAAGAACATACATATGCATATATGTAGATACTTATACATGTATATGTATATGTACATGTGTGCATGTATATATATATATATATATATATATATATATGTTCTTTTATAGGCCTTAGAAAACTGCAATGTGTGAATTTGAGAGATGAATTTGTTGGATAATATCATAATTCACTGATCCTCCTGTATTTTCTTTTATCCAAAGGTAGTAGCTTTACAGTACCCCCTCGTTTACTTCTCTACCCACTCAAGTTTAAACCTCATGAGTACTACTAAGTATATTTGATTCTCATCTCTGAACTATATAGATAAATATATACATACATATACATATACATATCTTTAAACACACACACACACATACATATATGCATATATGCTGGTGTCACGTAAAAAGCACCAGTGCCAGTTCTGTGTAAAGGCACCTAGTACATTCTGTAAAGAGTTTGGCATTAGGAAGGGCATTAAGCTGTAGAAACCATGCCAAGATAGACAAGGAGCCTGAACAGCTCTTCAGCTGGTCAAACTGTCCAACCCATGTCGGCATGGAAAATGGACATTAAATGATGATGATGATGATGTTGACGATATATCTATCTATCTATCTATCTATCTATCTATCTACCTATCTATCTATCTATCTAAAGCTATAAATAAAATAATAAATAAATGTGCCCTTTTAAAGTCTAGCCAGGCTCATGGGCCTGGTTTCCCAGTTTCATTGGTATATGTGTTCCCCAACTGGATGGGAAACCAGTCCATCGCAGCATTACTCATATTTGCCAGCTGAGTGGACTGGAGCAATGTGAAGTGAAGTGTTTTGCACAAGAACACAACACGTCACCCGGTCCAGGAATCGAAACCACAATCTTACGATCATGATGCTGATACCCTAACCACTAATCCACGTGCCTCCACATCTAAAGGTATATATATATATATATATATATATATATATATATATATATATATATATATATATATATATATATATATATATATATATATATATATATATATATATATATATATATATATATATATATATATATATATATATATATATATATATATATATATATATATATATATATATATATATATATATATATATATATATATATATATATATATATATATATATATATATATATATATATATATATATATATATATATATATATATATATATATATATATATATATATATAAATATATATATATATATGAGTCTAGGACATTTACCCCATGGACAATAACCCCTTCCAGGACAATTACCCCTGATATTAACAGACGATGATTCAAAACTTCTTCATAAATTTTAGAGTGGGGTAACTAACCAAGGGGAGTAATTGCCCTAGGGGACGGTTGTTGTCAAGGGAATTGTTCTATGGGTGGCAGGATAATTGTCCTCAGAGTAATATATATACATGTATACATATACATACTCATATGCATACACACACACACACACTCACACATATATACATATATATGTATTTGTATATTCATTCTTTATTCGTTTATTCTTTTAATTGTTTCAGTGATTTGACTGTGGTCATGCTGGAGCACCACCTCGAATCTTTTAGTTGAATGAATCGACTCCAGTGCTTACTTTTTAGGCCTGGTACTTATTCTTTAAGTCTCTTTTGCCAAACCGTTAAGTGATGGGGATGTAAACACACCAACATTGGTTGTCAAGCTGCGATGGGAGAACAAATGCAGATACAAAGACACACACACAGATATATACACATATATATTCTTTTACTTGTTTCAGACATTTGACTGCAGCCATACTGGAGCACCACTTTTAGTCGAACAAATCGACTTCAGGACTTATTCTTTGTAAGTCCAATACTTATTCTATTGGTCTCTTTTGCCAAACTGCTAAGTTACGTGGACGTAAACACACCAACATTGGTTGTCAAGCAACAGTGAGGGAACAGCATATATACATACATATATATATTTATATATATACAACAGGATTCTTTCAGTTTCCATCTACCAAATCCACTCACAGGGCTTTGGCCACCCCAAGGCTATAGTAGAAGACACTTGCCCAAGGTGTCACACAGTGGTACTGAACCCAGAACTATGTGGTTGAGAAGCAAGATTTTTATCACACAGCCACTCCTGCACCTATATATGTATGTATATATATATATATATATATATATATGTATGTATGTATATTTTTCGTTTTTGAATTTGGTTTGCAAGATTCTTTATGTGAGTTCAGGTGTTGAAGCATATTTTGTTGTGTCTGGGAAGAGTCATTCTCTTTTAGAGCCTTGTTATTTAACACACTCACTGGTAAAATTTCCACTCATTTACTTATTTATTTTCACTGTTAACAACTACGGAAAATGTTGCAAGACAAAACATAAATTTTAGGAAAAATAAATAAGTAAATGAGTGGAAACTTTACTGGTGAGTGTGCTAAATAATAACGCACTACAAGAGAATGACTCTTCCCAGACACAACAATATATATATATATATACCACACAGCCACACATGCGCCTATCCACACAGCTGTGTTTGGAAAAATATGTGTTTGTATATATGTGTATGTATACATGTGATGTATATATGTATATATATGTGTGTGTGTGTGTGTGTGTAAAGGAGACCACTAGGTGGTCTGTTAATATGCTAGATCTCAGATATTTTTTCTCAATCTCCTTGATTCTTTTAATGTGCTTTTTCCCTGGTATTAAATTGATATTAATGTCCAATTTTTTACCCTAATGTTTTAATTTATATATATATATATATATATATATATATATATAGTAATAATATTAGGAAATAAAAAATTTATTCCAGCCATACAAGCAAAAATTGGTATAATATTATACCGGGTTTCCTAATATATAATATATATGTATATAATTAATTTAGAGACGAACCACCACTCTACAACTCAGTCAGCTCAGAATCCATCCAAATCCATGCTGTGAGGCATATACCATCTTAATATATCTAATATTTTAATCTAAAAATTTAAATTAAATAACATATTATATAAATAAATCATATAAATAAATCATAGAAATATTAATTTAAAAAATTTAGAAGTCAAATTTATAAATTAGACAGTAAAAATTAATACGATAATATACAGTATGGAAGTATAAATGTAAAAAGTTAGTGCTAGTACATAGACTACGCGCGTTTCATGGCTGAAATCGACTTACTTCCAATAAAATTATATCCCGGGTGGTCCAACATATGAATTCTTTTAAGAACAGAAATTTAATGAACTCTACGGGCCTTAGTAAATACATTTGGGAACTTAAATCAAAAATAATAGAATACGAGTTAAAATGGGAAATGGTTTGCAAGGCTAAAACATATAGGATAGGGAATAAATTCTGCTTATTATGTACTAACGAATTTAAAGAGATATTATTAGCTAATAAAAAAATTATTTAACTCCCACAATGAACGTAATATTAAATGCAGACATAAATTAAATTACTTATATAATAAGTTTAGATAACTATTTTTTTCATTTAAACCTAGTATTAGATACCAACTTATAGTTGTGATCAGTATCGTAAAATACATCAAATTAGTTTTAGAACACTTTAATCATCACAATATTATACTAAATTGGAACATATAACTACCTTTACTGTAAGTATTCAACGATAATATGAGCAGTCTTTTACAATGTTTCATAACATTATTTAAGTAATATATAATTTTCGTATTTGGTATAGTTATTATTCTGCGTAAATCTGAGAGTTTTAAGTATTTTAGTATTATTAATCTTCAATAAACTTTTTATTGTAGGTAGATTTTCGTTTTCGATATTTTCGTTTTCGATATTTTCGTTATTATTTTAGTTTAGTAATTATAACACGTACTTACCTCTGGTAATGGACGCCATGTTTATCACGTGACTTTTCAGTATTAATTTTCATAGCATTATTTACGTAATATAGAATGTTCGTATGTGTCTAGTTATTATTCTGCGTTAATTTGCAAGGTTAAGTATTTTAGTATTTTTAATCCTCAAAAAACTTTTTATTTTAGGTAGATTTTCTTTTTCGATATTTTCTTTATTATTTTAGTAATTATAATACGCATGGACTTCTGGGTAATAGACGGCATATTTATCACGTGACTTTTTAGTATAAATTCTATAGAACTGCCATTTTTGTTTTAATCGACAATTACCAGCCGGCAGATAAGTCATGTTTTCTTATTTTAATTCTATAAACAATATTGACATCCGTCTTTCTGTAACTTTGTACACTAACACATTTTTTTTTTACTATTGTCTACTTATTCCATAATGTTTTAACCTTATTTACTATAATACTATAATATTTTTAGATTATAACCCTTAATAATTATATTAATACCGTTAATGTGGGGATTAGTTTACAGATTTTATCTCTTTATATATATTTTTATTTTTCATGTTTATGTTTATTCCTTGAATGAGTTTAGGTATTTTCTTAGGGATTTGACCCGAAGAGTGACTGATTTTGAGAGTAAAATCATTTCCCCGTCCTAATGAACTGTGATAGCATTTGCCCCCCAAAAAGTGTTAATTCAAAATATATTCAATAATAAACCATAATATAAAGCATTTTCCAAAATGTAACAAAACTTGCCATAAGATAGAAATAATGTTTCTGCTTGAAAAGTTTCCTACTAGTTTTTTTAATTGCAAAGTCTTTGATTAGATCCTCATTATGACACCATGAAAACAACAAAATTATATTTCCGATCATATAAACCACATCAGATATTATTTTAGCAAGTCTAGCATGCTTGACAAAATGCCTACATATATTTTACCCGTCGCTATGTTCTGAGTTCAAATTCTGCCATGGCCAACTTTGCCTTTCATCCGTTCAGGGTTAATAAATTAAGTACCAGTGAATCACTGGGGTTGATGTAATCAACTACTCCCCTCTCCACAAATTTCAAGCTTTGTTTCTAAAGTAGAAAGGATTATTTTAGCAAGTTTAAAGTAATTTCTTTTGTACTGTAAACCATTTACCATTTCTGTGCTGCCCCCTTCCCTTGATGTTTTAAGCGCATGCTTCTTTTACTTAATGGTTAATCCAGTGCTAGCGAGATTGAAACAAGTACACAACCTCACTATAAAAATATATCCTTGCACCTAATGGAATTAATTATTTTATTCTGATATTGGATGTTGATATATGAATTAATTATTGAATTGCAAAAATAATAATGATATGACCTATCAGCTGTGTTCATTA
The DNA here is from genome assembly GCF_046866305.1 of Octopus bimaculoides. Taxonomy (NCBI): domain Eukaryota; kingdom Metazoa; phylum Mollusca; class Cephalopoda; order Octopoda; family Octopodidae; genus Octopus; species Octopus bimaculoides. The sequence goes on along the minus strand of NC_142937.1, from coordinate 58,756,016 downwards.
AGATTCAAAAGTAGATTCCATTATCTTGTCCACCATTGCATTCATTATTTCTGCCTTAATTATGTACTTTAAAAATATGATAAAAGAAGCATTATTTATGTGTTTTTGACATCATCAAGTTCAACATTGTCACCATCGACATTGTCATTCTTGTCAACATTTTATGATATTCGTGATTGTGTTGTTCCATGCTTGCATAGGTTTGATGGGTCTGCTCCAATCCAGTATGTTGCAACATGTCAAGAATCTTTGTCGTTTCCTGCAAGAGGAGTTCAGCTCTCATCATTTCTTCCTATGTCATTCTTTGTCTTCTCCCTATGTAGATTTTTAAAACTTTTCAACCGTCTGACATTTCTTTATTCTACTGTCACACACACACACACACATAACACGCAAATGTAAAGAAGTGGTGTTGAAATCTGGTTTCCCTCATATTTGGTTCAAGAATTTCTATATATGTCTGTTTGTCTCTCCGTCTATGTATATATATGTATGTGTGCATGCATCTATATGAATACATGTGTGGTTGGCCTGATGCTATTGTAGAAGACATTTTCCCAGGGTGCCACACAGTGGGGATGAACTCAGAAGAGACAAAATGCCTGTGTAAAATTTCATTATGATACATTACCTATTTTTAATTTTCATTTTAACCAGCGTCATCTGATCTGAATGGAATTATCAAGTGAAAATGAGAAAATAATTATAGTAGCTAAAATATATATAGAATATATGTATATATATATATATATATATAAATACAAGATCCAAGGATTTAGTTGTAGGGGGAAAGTTAGCATCAAGCAATCTGTAGTAAATATAAAAAAACAACTTTCGGGAACAATAGTGGTTTATTGAGGCTGTGGATTTTTTGTATTGAAGTATGATAAGTTGAAGAAAATTCTTTTTACATTTCACAGTAGGCAACCAGGGTTGCCAAGTATGCGAATAAGTATCCAAGAGTTCGGAAATTGAGTAGATATGATTTGGGCAACATATGTTTCATAGCAAGCCCGGAACTTATCTACTCCATTCCTTAACTCTTGACTATATATATGTATCATCATTATCATCATCATCGTTTAACGTCCGCTTTCCATGCTAGCATGGGTTGGACGATTTGACTGAGGACTGGTGAAACCGGATGGCAACACCAGGCTCCAATCTAATTTGGCAGAGTTTCTACAGCTGGATGCCCTTCCTATCGCCAACCACTTAGAGAGTGTAGTGGGTGCTTTTACGTGTCACCCGCACGAAAACGGCCACGCTCGAAATGGTGTCTTTTATGTGCCACCCGCACAAGCCAGTCCAGGGGCACTGGCAACGTTCTCGCTCGAAAATCCTACGGGAGCCAGTCAGGCGGTACTGGCAACGGCCACGCTCAAAATGGTGCATCCCATGTGCCACCCGCACAAGAACCAGTCCAGGGGCACTGGCAACGATCTTACTTGGCTTGCCGGGTCTTCTCACGCACAGCACATTTCCAAAGGTCTCGGTCATTAGTCATCGCCTCGGTGAGGCCCAATGTACGAAGGTCTTGCCTCACCACCTCAGCCCAGGTCTTCCTGGGCCTACCTCTTCCACGGGTTCCCTCAACTGTTAGGGTGTGGCACTTTTTCACGCAGCTATCCTCATCCATTCTCACCACATGTACATACCAGCGCAATCGTCTCTCTTGCACACCACAACTGATGCTTCTAATGTTCAGCTTTTCTCTCAAGATACTTACACTCTGACGGGTATTCACATTGACATTACACATACAACGGAGCGTACTGGCTTCATTCCTTGCGAGCTTACGTATGTCCTCAGCAGTTACAGCCCATGTTTCACTGCCATGTAGTATGGCTGTTCATACGCATGCGTCATGCAGTCAGCCTTTTACTCTGAGTGAGAGTCCCTTTGGCGCCAGCAGGGGTAAGAGATCTCTAAACTTTGCCCAGGCTATTCTCATTCTAGCAGCTACACTTTCAGCGCACCCACCCCCATTACTAACTTGGTCGCCCAGATAGCTGAAGCTATCGACTACCTCTAGTTTTTCACCCTGGAATGAGATAGAAGTTGTTTCCTGTTTGTTTACAGTGTTTATTGCACCTGAACATCTGCCACAAACAAAAACTAACTTGCTAGTTAACCTGCCTTTGATGTTGCTGCACCTCTTATGTGTCCATAGCTTGCACCGGGTACATCTTATAGAGTTACTACCAACTCCTTTTCTACATACTGAGCAGGGCCATCTACCTGAAGGGGTTTGTGTTTTATCTACCTTCCTACTTATTAGGATTTTGGTTTTAGCTAGGTTGACTCTAAGGCCCTTCAATTCTAGACCTTGCTTCCACACCTGAAACTTCTCCTCTAGTTCTGATAGTGACTCCGCAATTAGGGCAAGGTCATGTATATATATAATAAGTATGTGTGTGTATAGATATAGATATATATATATATATATATATATATATATATATATATATATATATATATATATATATATATATATATATATATATATATATATATATATATATATATATATATATATATATATATATATATATACATATAGATAGATAGATTGATTGATAGGTGCAGGTGTGGCTATGTGGTAAGAAACATGCTTTCCAACCACATGGTTCTGGGTTCAGTCAGTGAGCATGGCACTTTGAACAAGTGCCTTCTACTATAGCTTGAGACCAACCAAAACCTTGTGAGTGCATTTACTTGACAGGAATTGAAAGGGGCCCATCATGTATGTGTGTGTGTGTGTGTCTTTGTGTCTGTTTGTCCCATCACCACTTGAAACCAATGTTGGTATAGTTATATCCACCCCCTGTAACTTAGCAGTTGAACAAAAAAGACTGACAGAATAAGAGCCAGTCTTAAAAAAAAGTACTTGGGTCGATTCATTTGACTAAAAGTTCTTCAAGGCAGTGCCCCAGCATGGTCACGATCTAATGACTGATAAACAGAAAGATAGATATATAGATATATATATATATAGATAGATATAGATGCATATATGTAGAGATAGATTCATATTTACATATATACATATATATTTATATAGATAATATAATATAGATAATATATATGGAATTGTCTTCTGCAAAAACATTATGACTAGAATGAACATTAAATTCTCGATTTTTTTAGGTTTAACCCTTTAGCATTTAAATTACTCTGTCAAATGTAAAACTTAATTATTCACATTTTTAAGAATTAATCATGTATCATCTCGTAGCTTTGAGATTTCAATGATGTGATTGTTTATGTGCTCAATGACATTATTGGGTAGGTGCATGAGCCTGGAGCTGTCCAGTTTGAACATATAACAGGTAGAATATTTGGGTCAGATATAACCATCTTAAACACTAAAAAATTAAGAATACTATGTTCCCCAATACAGTTAGAAAAGTTGAGCAAATACTTTGTTTGATCAGGTAACTATTTACCATGGGTATTTTTAAGTAGAGGTAAATAAAGATAATATTACAAAAGAAAAACATTAGCAATGACAAAAACTACAACTTCTGCCACCACTGTCATCACTCTCAATTGACTATGACACATGATATGTCTTGTGTTCTGTTTTTTTTTCTTCTAATTGTTTTAGGTGCCCTTACAATTAAACATTGACTGGCTCTTAGCCCATTCCCACTTCACTCAGCAGAATACCTGGGATGTGACAGCAGGAGAAAGAGAGTGCTTTATCAGTACTGGGCTGCTAATTTCTTTCAATCAACAATCCTTCCAAAAAAGATTTAAGGCAAAGTTGTCATCAGAGGGATTTGAACTCAGAAACCAAAGATTTGGAACATGTATATCATAAAGCATTTTATCTGATGCTGTAATGATGTTGCCTCTCAAAATGTTTTGTTTTCAATATTCTCTCTTTATTTCGAAAACAATCTTGAAGACCAAATTATGAAAGAGAAATTTGAAAGAACTTTAATTTTAGTCTGACAGTTCATAGCTAAAGCAAGCAGAAAACCCATACTGAATTACATAAGCAATAACTTTTAATCTGTCAAATGGATTAAATGAACTGGCAAACAAAATTACTTCTCTGATAGTGCAATACCAATAAAATACTTGCATTCAGTATCAAGCAACTTTTGTGAGTTGTTACTAAGTAGAAAGATTGCTTTTAACTACTTACCACATAGTTTCACTCTAAATTGAATTATACTGATTAAGAATTGTCACATCTTTATGAATGACTTGCAGGGAAGTTGACAATTTTGGGGATTAAATCTTGTCTTGAAAATTTTCTAAAGTAGTTCGGCAAGAAATAGTGTTTATCATTATTTCCATTCATATGATCTTTGGCCAATTAGAAGAAGAAAGTGTATTAGAAACTTCACATTGTCTCACTACTTGCAGTGCATATTTATTAAAATAAATTACTCATCTATCTATATTTCCTTACCCTGAAACTCAAGTTACTCCACATAGAGAGTAATGGATCAACCTAGACCAGTTTGTGAATACTTGGTTCAAATTAAAGTTGTATAATTGAATTCTATGGCTTAATTTTGTCTGAATATTTTCACTGAGATACAAATATTTTCATTTGGCCAAATCTAATCATGTGTAAAATCAATATAGAAAACTTTGAGCTATTTTGCAGTTGTATATCTTAAGGGTTAGTTACAGATATCAGTTAAATAAGTTTTTAACCACTAATATATGTAACCAAATTTATATCATTTGTACCACCTATTGTTTACTGTTGTTAACATTGTTATTGTGGTTAGGGCAGCAAGCTGGCAGAATCATTAGCATGCCAGGCAAAATGCTTAGCAGTATTTCATCCATCTTCATGTTCTGAGTTCAAATTCCACCAAGGTCAACTTTGCCTTTCATCCTTTCAAAGTTAAGATAAGTACCAGTTGAGTACTGGGGGCAATGTAGTCAACTTACCTGCTTCTCGGAAATTTCTGGCCTTGTGCTAAAATTTGAAATCAGTATAGTTATTGTGGTTAGAGTGGTGAGCTGGCAGAATCGTTAGCAATTGACTAACCCACTCTCCCTAAAACTGCTGGCTTTGACTGTAAATAATATCTATGATTACAGGCTTCCAAACCACAACCAGCCCATCTTTTTATAAAATAATCCATATATTAGGATAGCAGGAGTGGCTGTGTAGCAAGTAGCTTGCTTACCAACTACATGGTTCCGGGTTCAGTCCCACTGCATGGCACCAAAAATAAAAGCCCTAAATTCGTTATATTCCCTTTCTATCAATGTAAAGACAGAATCTCTACACAAAATGAATCAACAAGGAGAATCTTTTTATAAAGAAATTCCAAATGCTTCTTAACATACAAACTCCTCGGTGATCATATTCCATTCTCTTGCCTACCCATTGAAATACATATAAATTTACTTCTTGTTTCTCTAAGAACAGACATAAACTTCCTGTTGACAAAGACTCCAGAACTCCAACTAAAGAGTATAAAACCCACAGAATTGTCTTCCCTTACACACACTTCCTGTTTTGACACCACACTTCCTGTTTAACACATAAACTCTCAGCTTTTTTTAAACACAACACCATTCTTAATTCCATGCATCCTAATCTATCTAACAATTATCTACATGGATTACCATTGAACTTTAAAAACTCAAAGACAATATAATGTATTGGTATATCTATTTTTTTATATATATTTTTAATATTTTTGTAAAAAAAACATTAATTTCCTTTTCTTTCTTCTTGAAAATTTGCCATGCAATGAAAGCCGGTTAGAAATCCTTTTTAATCCTCGTTATGCACATCTATATTAAAATATGCTTTCAGTTTAGCATTCTACCTTATTATTATTATTATTATTTTATTTTCCTATATATATGTTTGTCCCCCCAACATCGCTTGACAACCAATGCTGGTGTGTTTACATCCCTGTAACTAAGTGGTTCAGCAAAAGAGACCGATAGAATAAGTACTAGGCTTACAAAGAATAAGTCCTGGGGTCGATTTGCTCGACTAAAGGCGGTGCTCCAGCATGGCCACAGTCAAATGTCTGAAACAAGTAGAGAGAGAGAGAGAGAGAGAAGAGATATCATGAAGTTCTCTAGAGCTACCTGATACAACCTGCTTGTCTTTATTTAATGCTTTAGCATTCAGATTACTCTCTCTAATGTAATGCTTATTTATTCCTATAATTTTCAATGAATCATGCATTATCTTGTAGCTTTGAGATTTTGACAATGTCATTTAATCTTTTATTTTTTACTTGTTTCATTCATTTGACTGCAGTCATGCTGGGGCACCACCTTTAGGAATTTTAGTCAAACTAATTGGTCCTAGCTCTTATTTTCTTTTTAAGCCTGGTACTTTTTCTATTGATCTCTTTTGCTAAACCACTAAGTTATGGGGGGGGGGGGGGTGTAAGCACACAAACACTGGTTGTTAAATGGTAGTAGGGTATACACAGACACAAACACACACACACACACACAACAGGCTTCTTTTAGTTTCTGTCTACCGAATCGACTCACAAAGCTTTGGGCGGCCCAAGCCTATAGTAGAAGATGCTTGCTCAAGGTGTCATACAGTAGGACTGAACTCAGAACCATGTGGTTGGGAAGCAAACTTCTTACCACATAGCCTATATTGAAATGCACCTATGTTGAAATGATTTCCTTAAAAATAAAGTGATATCAATGACAAATTTATTTTTCAAAGATGTAAAATGGAAGAGCTCTTCATATAGTTATCTACTCAACCATTTATTTACTCTACAGCAAACATCTGTTTTTGTCCCTCCATCATACTTCAATTTTGCAACACCTGGCATAAAGCTATCCACCACCATCTTTTCCTACCAAATACTTTCTTTTAATATTGGGACTTTTCCTTGCTTCGTCCTGCAAGTTACATGGCAACCTCACTAGTGCCAGTGGCACAAAAAATGCACCCAGTGCACTCTGTAAAGTGGTTGGGTGGGGGAGGATATCCAGCTATAGAAACCATGCCAAAGATACCAGTAGAGCTGAATGCAGCCTTGCAGCTTGTTGTTTCCTGTCAAATAGTCCAACCCAATCCAGCATGGAAATTGGACATTGAAAGTAACAACGACGATGACGATGATGATGATCAACTGTACAATGGTAGACCCATCTACCTTTCAAGAATGATTTGATCAATGGTGGTAGAAAAGGGACTCTGTTTCTTTATAAGAAATTAAATCAAATTGGTCATTAATCCTCTCTTTAATTCTGCTCTGCATTTCTTTTCCGAGATAGTTTGGAAGTTACTGTATGCTTGACAAGGAGGATTGTATTTCTTTATGACGCTCATAAATTACATTTTCAAGCATCCAAGTTAGCTCTTACAGTAAGTTAAGGGTTAATTCCTTTCAGTATGGAACTACATTAAAAGAAATGATTAAAACCTGATATCTATCAACAAGAATACATTGTTAGCCTCCTCATTACATTTTACAAGCTCACAACACACATGCAATAAACCTTCTAATGATGTTAAGGTTTGAACTTTCTTTTGCAACTAGAAGCTTACAGTTTATCCTTTAGGCCAAAAGGACATATCTATAAGTTTACTAATTAGCTTTAGTTTGGACTGATTAATTGCCATGGTAAGATGGAAGTTTTTGCTGTTAGCATTGTTATTAATAAATGACTTGAAGATGGAAATATATCTTCAACTATATATATATATATATATATATATATATATATATATATATATATATATATATAATATACACATATATATAAAAAATTCACTGAAGTAAGGCCCCCATTAATCATTGTAGAAATATGAAACCTTAACATCAATCTCATATGTTCTCAAAAGCTGTTGCAATGAAAGAAGAAAGTTAATTATACAAATTTTAGAATTACTATCTGAAGAGCAATTAAATCAGATTAATCCAGTTAATTTTCTGGAATATTGCTTCAAGTAAATTGGATATTAAGTTCACATCCTGGAGTCGTTTGGCTGCACATACAATGTATATGCAAAACAAGCACATTTTCTGGCTTATATACATGTATACATACATATATGTATATACATGTGTTTGTGCGTGTGTATAGATATTTTTGTGTATGTGTGTCTGTATGTAAATATATATATACATATATATACATATATATACATATATATACATATATATACATATATATACATATATATACATATATATACATATATATATATATATATATATATATATATACATATATATACATATATATACATATATATACATATATATATATATATATATATATATATATATATATATATATATAGACACACACACATATGACTGGTAGAGATTCTGTATTAAATCATCAACAAATAATGGGCTATTTTGAGTATATGTAGAGTGGCAGTGAGAATCTTGATCAACCCCTTCAAATTTCAAGTATGAGGAAGATCAATAAAATTCTAAAAGCCTCACTGATGCCAATTTTATCCCAACAGCTACATTTAACATCACCCGTGAATTGCCCTTCACGTGTTTTCATTTCCTTTTTCTTCTATTATCATTCCCATCTCCTATTTGGACATCTCTTCAAACCTCTGTGCTTACCTCTTCTACATATCATTTCTTTGCTGTCTGTGCCTGACATCACAGTCCACATTTTGTCCAACATTTGCCAAGCAATTCACCAAAAACAAATGTAAATAACATATTGCAAGTTATACAATACTGATATCTCTACAAATGACTTAATTTCCCCTAATGTGTCACTGAGGAATCTATTGAATTTGCTTGCTTTTACTTTCACCTTTTTTTATTTATTTATTTTATTTATTTATTTATTTTTTTTACATTTCTATTCCTATTTGATATATTGTCTGACATCGAGAACATTTTAGATCAAAAAGATTTTCAGATCACATTGGAGTTTTACTAACTCCCATTTATATATTAAGCAGTATTTGTGAAGATCTAGTTCAAAGTTAACTGTTTTATTTGGGAATGTTTATTGCTGAGAGCTGGATAGCAGTAGTTAGTTCTGATGGAGTAAACTTGTATGTTGTAGGCAACTGACTAAATACCACATTATCAACATAGCCAAGATAATATTTGTATATTTGTAATTTTCTGTGATTTATTAGTATTGTGAAAAGACTTAAAACTCTTTACATCCATAAATACATTGTACCATTATAATAAAATGTACAAGTTTAATTTCAAGAAGAAGCGACTAATGTTTTATCTATCAGAAGATCTATAGACAATATATTTATTGTTCATATAAAATATGAATAATATCAGAGACAATTGGAAACTTTTTCTTCTGTAGTAATAATAATTGAGTTGTATAGAGTGACTGCAAAATTCCAGCTGCCTTTAATATTGATGGAAGAAGTGTTCAAAATGGCAAAAGCTCATCTCATATCGATGTTATTGGATTTAGTGGATCCTGTTATTTATGCAGCCCATGAGGAACAAAAAGGAGTATGAGAAAAGCTGTTGAGGTGGAAAAGATTGCCTTGGAAATGAAAAAAATGATTGGTGCAGTGCAGAACACACAGGTTGTACTGGGATAAACACAAATCGTTACAACTTGATATCCTTCCAGAATAACATATGTAGGTAAGATACTGTGACCAAAGAAGTTCATCATATTAATGGGAATAATAATCCTTTCTACTTTAGGCACAAGACCTGAAATTTGTGGGAAGGGGCTAGTTGATTGCATCGACCCCAGAGTATAATGATGCCAAAAGGATGAAGGGCGAAGTTGATCTTGGTAGAATTTGAACTCAGAACATAAGGACAGAGGAAATTCCACTAAGCATTTTGCCTGGTGTGCTAGCAATTCTGCCAGCTCACTGCTGGTGGCACGTAAAAAGCATCATTCAAGTGTGGTTGATGCCAGGCCCATCTGACTGGCCCTCATGCTGGTGGCATGTAAAAAGCACCCACTACACTCTCGGAGTGGTTGGCATTAGGAGGGGCATCCAGCTGTAGTAACTTTGCCAAATTGGATTTGAGCCTGGTACAGCCTTCTGGCTTACCAGTCCTTGGTCAAACTGTCCCACCCATGCCGGCATGGAAAGCGGACATTAAATGACGATGATGATGATGACAATGATGAATAATAGAAGGAAAAAAAAAAGGAAGGAAATATGTGAAGGGCAATTCTCAGGTGATGTTAAATATAGCTGTTGGTACAAAATTGGCATCAGTGAGGTTGTACTTGAAATGTAAAGGAGTTGATCAAGTTTCATACAACCACTTTACTCAAAATAGCCCATTATCTATTGATGATTCAATACTGAAATTCTACCTGACCAGGGAGCATATAGCTAAAGGAGTAGAGTTAGGAAGCCAATGCACAAGAGCAGTATATGAGATGGACAAATTAAGCTATTGTCAAGCATGTTGTGGATTCCTTTTAAGAGTGGTAATCAGTGGAGGTTGGAAGGCAATATGAAGAGGATACAAATGGAGGAGAAAAGTGTACCAGAATGTGGATCAAAAGAATTTAGATATCCTCTGGTAGCATCATTGTGTAGTAGCAGTACTAAATAGCAGAATACAGTTGCAAAGTGCCAAAATTGTTGTGGTCAAGCGATGAAGGTAGTATCTTGTAGTGTAAGCACTGTTAAATAATGAAATATAGAGGTCAAAAATTGGATATTATTGACAGAGGCAGCATAATGACTGAATGGCAGTCTTTGTATTCTACTTAATGTGCCTATATTATGAGAGCGTTGTAGTACTGTGAAATTTGTTCTGAGAAAGTCTCTCATACATATGAATTCCATAGTGACCAGTTATTCCTTGCTGAATTCTTGATATGCTTATATTTTCATATATGAATCCATGTGGTTAGAATGGATTGCAAGAGAGATTCTTCAACCTGAGTCAATTAGTAGGAGACCTAGGAGTAGACCAAAGAATGAGATGGTTGGATAATATTTATAGTCTTGGTCACATTTGAAAATTCATCAGGGAAGTGTAATGATGGCTGCTTCTGGTAGAACCCAATTGATGAGGTGCCTGAGGACTCTTCCCCCATGATCCTGTCAAGAATAGTGTGGGACAAAAATGGATGGATGGATGATTTAGAATAAGCATTCTCAGAAGAATATATCCAGGGTATACCAATAATGCACTTTTACATCCTTTCTATCCATTTATAATATCCATGGTTATTATATACACATAGAGCAGCTGTCAGGCTTCCGTGCTAGTGGCCCGTAAATAGCACCATTTGAGTGTAATCGTTACCAGCGTTGCCTTCTAGCACTTGTGCTGGTGGCACGTTAGAAAATCATTCGAGCGAGGTCGTTGCCAGTGCCGCTGGACTGGCTCCCGTGCAGGTGGCACGTAAAAAACACCTTTTTGAGAGTGGCCATTGCCAGTACCATGTGACTGGCCCACGTGCCAGTGGCACGTAAAAGCACCCACTACACTCTCAGAGTGGTTGGCGTTAAGAAGGTCATCCAGCTGTAGAAACTCTGCCAGATCAGATTGGAGCCTGGTGCAGCCTTCTGGCTTGCCAGTCCTCCGTCAAATCGTCCAACCCATGCTAGCATGGAAAGCGAACGTTAAATGATGATGATGATGATGATGATACTATTGACATTCAAATATAAGACTGCATGCTGTGGCTTCAGTGTAAATGGCAACATTTAACCCTTTAGCATTCAGATTATTCTATCCAATGAAATGCTTTTTTATTCATGTTTTGAATTAATCATGCATTATCTTGTAGCTTTGTGATTTGATTATATATTTTTTGAATGATATTGTAGGAGAGGTGTGAGAGATCAGATCTGGTCAGATTGGACATAAAACAGCTAGAATATTTAAGCTAGATATGGCCAGTTTAAAGACTGAAGAGTTAATCTTGATATTCAGCTTAATGTTCATTGCAAAGTCTTGGATACTCACTGTATACCTTGGGATCACAGTGGACAAGGCTACCATACTTACATAATCAGTGCAAGCTGATAGTTACAAAACAGACTTAAAGCTATTGGGAAATACACATTTTGGAAACCAAATGCTTCAGTAGTATAATAGAAATGGTGAATAATTAGTACAGCAAGCTAGACAACCCAAATTCAATATATGCAGTGGATACAATCAGAATCTGTTGGATTGTATTTGAGTCAGTAATGCTTGTAGAATAAGCCTAGGATGCTTATCATTCAATAGCCATTTCTATCAGTGAAAGTAGTAATTTTCACTCTTAGAGAAATGTAATGAAAAATCAAAATTCTTCCTGAAATTGCAAGCCACCCCTAAAAGATTGCGATTAAATGAAGAACTAATATAGCCAATTCAAAATTTTATTGTTGTAATTTGAATTACCAATGCTTATAAAGAAATGTCAATTTGTATCTGATTGATTAAATTTTCTTCAAATTCTAGTAGACAGTCTTCCTAATCAAAACTAAAGAGTATTCAATACAGAGGGGCACATATGGATTCATTTATCTAAATTGAGAAATATGATGGTAACTTGTTATTATTATAATATAAACCTAATTAATGACCAACAGTATCTTCATAGCTCATCTTTATTAATTAATGTGATAATTAATATGATAATTTATGATTCTGTTGCTGGTTTTAGTCATTGAAAAGGACTGCTGTCTTGGAGCATCATCTTCAAGAGTTTTAGATTATATCAACCCTAGTATTTAGCCCCATAAACACACACACATACACACATTTACGCACACATACACACTCACATACACATACATACTCACACACACTCATACATGCACATACACACTCACACACTCAGTGTCTTCTACTATAGCCTCGGGCCAGCCAAAGCCTTATGAGTAGATTTGGTAAAAGGAAACTGAAAGAAACTCATCATGTGTGTGTGTGTTTATATCCCCATAACTTAGGGGTTTAGCAAAAGAGAGTGATAGAACAAATGCCAGGTTTTAAAAAAGAAAATAAGTTCAGCAATTGATTCATTTGCTTAAATATTCTTCAAAGCAATGCCCCAGCATGGCCACGGTCTAATAACTAAAACTATGAAAAACCTAAAAATAGTACTGAGGACTATGAATGAATTTATAGATAGCTTGGCAGACTCCTGAATTCATGGAAAGAAATGGACTGAGAGCAAGATAAATAAAGGTGCACAGATTGCCAATAATAAGCTGCATTTAATGTTGGCAGCAATGATTCTCATAGATGAACTGAAGTCAAGAAACATTGAGCTGCATTAACCCTTTACCTACCAGTGATCTCATATGAGATCACTTAAAAATTACAAATTTCGTAATTATCCGTCAATATTTACACATATCTAACCTTTTTGCTATATCTACTAGGTATATTTCTCTGATATTCAAATGAGGTTTGCTAATTTTTCACCCAAATTTTCTATTTAAAATGTTATTTTGATCATTCCAGCGTGTTTCTAAGGCTGTTTTACGCTAGAAATCAAAGTTTCATAAAAAAATTCCAGTTAATAGAATTATGGGAGGTAATGGGTTAATATTTAATTGGCTGATCACATGGAAAACCCAGGTATTGCAGGAATCAACTTCATGCAAACTGGAGATAGCTTAGTTAGTAGAATCGTGCATTGAATATTTTAATTAACTATCTTATTTTGCTTGTGCAATTGTCTGAGTTCCAATTACAACAGGGCAGAAAATGTCTTCTGTTTCTCAAGTGTTTCTGACATGTTCATCTTTCTTCTCACCATTAATAACTACACCTAGCCATTCCTTTTGCAGTGTGATAAAACGTCTGCTTGCAAACCACATGGTTCTGGACTCGGTCTCACTGCATGGCATCTTGGACAAGTGTCTTGTACTAAAGCCTGAGGTTGACCAAAGCTATGCAAGTGGACCTTATAGACAGAAACTGAAAGAAGACCATTGCATGTATGTATATATCTATATATATATATATATATATATATATATATATATATATTATTTTGTTTAAAAGAGTTCCAACACTGTCTGTTTTTTATGTTTTATTTATATTCCTGCAGAACTAATGTGGGGTATAGAATATGGAATATACAATATATAATATAATATACAATATACAATATAAAATAAAATAAAATAAAAATGGATGGCACCATGAAAGAAAGTATTGAATGTAGATGAAATATTGAGTGTTCAATATAAAGGATCAAATATATAAATATATAAATATAAATATATAAAGGCGACTCGAGTTTCAGGGCTATTTCCCTTCGTCATGGCCGGTATGACAGACTTTAACAGACTGTAATAAGTTGGCTGGTTTTCTGTTTTTTATACCAATTCCTTTGGACGGCAGCAGTAGGTGTTTGGCTATTTTTAGAATTGATGTCAAATCTATTTTTAGAAATGATGATATTTTAATTTATTGTTTTGTGTGGGTTGTAGGGATAAGATTTTTAAACCCCAGTAGGTGTTTGGCTGTTCTTAGAAATGATGCCAAATCTATTTATAGAAATGATGATATCTGAGAGATTTTTTGTGTTTTGGTTACAGGGATAAGATTTTTAAACCCCAAGTAAGATGGATTTAATCATTGTTTGTTAAGAGTGGGTTTGAATTTCTTAATAAAGTCCTTTTCTTTGCATTTTCTTTCAATTTCATTCCGGTTGTAAAGTTTATGGAATGGAAATATAATAAAAGTTTGATGACCACATGTTGCTAGATGGTTACTCAGTGGTATTTGGCGGACTTCTGGGTTTTTAATCTGTTGTCGATGTACCCGTGAGCGTTCCGATAGTGCATTACCTGTCTGGCCAACGTACAATTCTTCACAATTAGGGCATTTGATGCAGTAGATTAGATTTCTACTTTTGCAGGTCATGTTCGCATTGGTGAATATTTTCCCTGTTTTTGTGTTCATATATGGGCCGGTATGGATTGATCGGCATGTGCCGCATCGGCTATCATTGCATTTGGATACAGTAAATGTTTGATTTTTGTTGCTGAGGTCAAACCTTGCCTTTGTTAATAGTTTTTTCAAGTTTTTAGGTTGTCTCTTACTGAGAGTTATATTTTGATCTGTAATGATATTTCTCAATTCCTTACTTTGTGCAAGGATCGGTAAGTTTGCTTTGACGATATTAAAGATGTTCTGGTGGCATGGATTTTGTGTCACTATAAATGGAATGATCTTTTCCTGTTTGTCTTTTCTTTGCGGTGTCCTCAGTTGTTGTATGGGTATTTTCGAAGCCCGCTGAATACCATTTTCTATGAGTCGTGATGGGTATTTTTGCTTCAGCAGAAATTCTTTCAGTTCCATCAGACGTTGATTTCTGGTCTCTATATCCTCTACAATAGTACATATTCACCTGGCTAGGCAGTATGGTATGTTGCGTTTTGTATGGGGTGGATGGCACGATTTAAAGTTCAAGTATTGGTGTGTGTCTGTGTGTTTGTAATATATATCTGTGGTAATGGCGGTGTTCTTTTTAATTACCATTATATCTAGAAATGGTAATTTGCTACTGTTTATCTCCTTTGTAAATTGGATGGATGGGTGTAGGTTGTTCAGGAGGGTGTTAAATTCTTCCACAATGCTTTGAGGTTTGGTCCAGATTATGAAGCAATCGTCCAGGTATCTCTTCCATGCTTTTTCTATAAGCTTCCTAAATTCGGTGTTATATCTCTCCTCTATTTCCTGGTAGAGTTTTTGTTCCAAGTAACCCATCACCGAATTCGCATAAACGGGGGAAAACCTCGTCCCCATAGCCGTGCCTTTAATTTGGATATAGTTCTTACCATTGAAGAAGAACGTATTATTTTCCAGGATAAGTCTCACTGATTCTAGTATAAATGTCACCGTGTACCTGTTGGGAATTGCTTCTCTGTGTTTGTTTACCCAGTATTCAACCGCCTTTATTCCTAAATCATGTGGGATATTTGTGTATAGGCTTACTACATCAAAGCTCAGTAGGATTGAATTTGTTTCAGTGATTTTGGGAAGATGGGATAAAAAGTCGATGTCATCCCGAATGAAACTGGGTATGTATGTACAAAGTGGCTTCAAAAGAATGTCGATGAAATTGCTTAGACGGTGAGTAGGGCATACTGGGCCAGCTATAATTGGTCTAAGTTTTAAATCTTTTGGATGTAGCACTTTTATGTATATATATATATATACACTTTTATATATATATATATATATATATATATATATATATATATATATATATACAAGTAACTATTTACACTTTTATATATATATATATATATATATATATACAAGTAACTATTTAAGCATTTGGGTATGTAACTAGTAGTTACATATAATATATATACATGCACACATACATACATACATATATGCATATATATACACTGCCATCCAAAGGATTTTGCCCACACTATATTACTTTTGGTGAGAAAAAAATTATGTCAGATACTTTATGAACACACCTGGTATATAGGTGTGAGTGTGTGTGTGTTAGTGTGTGTGTGTGCGTGTGTGTGTATGCAACGGGCTTCTTTATGTTTCTATTTGCCAAATCTTCTAAGGTTTTGTCCAGCCATATGAGGTCCAAGATTTTGAAGAAATACATTTTCAGTGAGAAATATATTTTTTTTAAAGAGATGTACTTGGATATCAAGTGATTTGATTTATAACTATGTGTTTAAACTAAAACAATTGCATTGTGAAAGACAGAATTTAGCCATTCGGAAACACACAAAGACTTGAATTTACTTAAACATTTGGTGTTTGTAATATGCTGTCAAAATCTAAGGTGGTAAGCTGGCAGAATTGTTAGCATTCCAGGCAAAATGCTTAATGACATTTTGGCCATCCTTATATTCTGAGATCAAATTCTGCTGAGGTTGACTTCGCCTTTTGGCATTGATAAAATAAGGTACCAGTCAAGCATTGGGGTTGATGTAATTGACTTAACCCATCCACCAAACTTCTCGGCCTTGTGTCAACATTTTAAATCAATATGATATTAAAATTTTCCTCACTCCGAATTGTGATCAGGTCACAAGCAATGTTGCACTGCATATTTTTTTATGTCACAGAGGAAGAGAGATGTCTAAAGTTTTAGAGAGAGGATTAAATAGTGATCTTAATTCTATGTTGCATAACTGAGTCTGAGGCAATTAAAGAGAAGTAACGTTCTATGTTGCATAACTGAGTCTGAGGCAATTAAAGAGAAGTAACGTTGAAGGAGAGATGGAGAGAGAGAGGGGTGAATGGAGAGAGACTCGGTGTGAGATGGTGTTAGTTGTGTGTGGGAGATAGTGTGAGTTATGAGAGAGGAAGTAGATTGTGAGGGAGGGAAGGTCAACTTAGTAATAACGTAGAGGTCATTTGAAATGGTGCTGCAGGTGGGTGAGCTAAGAGATATAAGAGAAAAGAGAGCAAGGAGGTGAGGTGACCAAAGGTCATACACATGATAGTTTGGCCATACACACACAAACATGATGGAAGAGGAGGCAGACAGCAGGGTGGGAATCTGTTGGAAGTGGTTAGAACAATAAATTAATAAAAGTTTGTAGGAGAAAAATGAATTTAAAGAATTGGTAGCTGTGAGGAAGTGGAATGTTATGAGCAGTCAGTGTTATAGGGCCTATTACATATGTTTAGAGTGGGAGCAGAGAAGTGTCATAGTATAACATATGAAGAAGAAGTAGAAAACTAAAGATATATGAATAAAAGAGTAAGCAGGTGCACTATATACAAGTAGAGTAAGATGTACTCATCCATATATGCATACACACATGTAAGCACAAATATGCATGCATGCACACACATATATCAATTAATAATGGGAAACAGAAAAGCAGGTATTTGATACCAGAATAAGAGTGCAATAATTTAGTTTGGCTATTCTAGTTAGCTGTGATTCTTTAAAGCAGTGATTCTCAACCATTTTTAGCCTATAGACCTTTTTGATTCTTATTTTACTCTACTGGACTCCTATGATATAAAAAAAAAGCACCATTATTTTTTTTAATTAAATATTTTTAGGAGTTGTATAGAAAAAATTAGAATATTTTCTGTATTGTAGAAGTATAACCAATTTATTAAAGGTGCATAGCTCTATGATTAGGGCATTAGGCTCACAATAATTAGGTAATGAGTTTGGTTTTCAGACTAGGCTCTGCATTGTGTTCTTGAGCAAAACACTTTATTTGACATTGCCCCAGTTCACTCATCTGCAGAAATGAGTTGCAACATCACTTTTCCATTGAACAAAATTGGTGGCATGGAAAGGGGAGACTGGTATGCATGGGCAACTGCTGGTCTTCCATAAACAACTTTGTCTTAACTTGTGCCTCGGAGGGTATCTTTCTAGGTGTAATCCTATGGTCATTCATGACCAAAGGGTGTCTTTACCCTTAACCCTAACCAATTTATTGCACACAAATTTTAACAACAAAATCTTACATGGAACACCAGTTGAGAACCACTGTTTAAGAGTTACTTGAAATGAGTTGACAGTTTCCTAGAGTGGAAAAAACTAAATTGTGTGCATGATGCTTGTGTAAACACACCCATCCCCTCACACACACACACACACATATAAAGCAGATATTGTATTCAGATCGGGTTATAATCCAAGCTGTGTTCTTCTGAAGCATATCTGCTTATTCCAGTACTCCGAAATTATATGTAGATGTTATAATTGTGTGAGGTATGCACAAGGGTTGAAAAATACTGGAAGGTATTTTTTGCTGAGTAATATTTATATTTTTATCATTGACTTGTTTCAGTCATTGAACTACAGTTTTTCAGGGGCATCACATTGAAGGGTTTAGGCAAACAAATTGACCCCAGTACTTATTTTTTAAAGCCTGATACTTATCTTATCAGTCTCTTTTGCTGAACTGCTATGCTACAAGGAAGTAAACAAGCCAACCTCAGTTGTCAAGCAGGGTTAGGATAAGATAAAAGAAAAACAAACACAAAGACACACACAGTAATATATCCATACAAATATATGCAGGGCTTTTTTCAGTTTCCATTTACCAAATCACTTACAAGGTCTTGGTCTGCCCAAGACTAGAGAAGAACACACATTGTCCACAAACATATAAAATATCTATACATGTTGTGCGCATGTACACACACACACATGCACATACACACAAATGACTGACTAGAAGAATGTGAGATATTCATGCATGCCTTTTAGCAAGAAAAAGCCTGTTGTAATTATTGAACTTTACCCCCCTGTACAGATGGAGGCAAAACCATGAGAGTTGATTGAAAGAATAGCTAGAAGAACTAAATTGTCTTGCTGCATATTTCGAGAATGTATTCCAAAGATCATGGAGGTATTCTTGAAAGCAATCACCTGATCAACATCTGGTTTCATTTAAATGCAGCAAATGTAAAACTTTCAATTGATACAATGAATGACAAACGATACAGTTGTGACATAGAAATATAATTGGTGGTGGGAGGTGTGCAATTATTAACATAATGTTTAAGAGGAAAGGACAAATGAAACAAACAGGTGAATGCTTAACCTTTAGCACACTGTAGGTGCAGCATGTCACTGTATGAGTTTTCTCCCCTGTAATAACAGGCCATTGGTAGGGAAAACAACTGTAAAAAAATGCAGTGTGCTAAAGGTTAATGTTGCCAGAGTGTGTATTGTAGGGAAGAATGGAGCTTCTAACTAAGAGTTCCCCACAAGAGAGTTACTTTGTCCATCTCTTGCCAGTTAATGTGACAGAGTGATTAATGCACTTGGTGATACCGGGATCTGAATTCAAGTTATTTTGTTTGTTGTACAAGCCCAGAACTCTGATCTCTCAATCTCTGGAAAAAAGAAACAAAAAAAAAAAACAGTGATTTGTAATTATTTTTTTGTTTACTTAAGAGAATAATAGGTCTTCACATCATTTCTGTTTTTAGGGCTATCTTTCAAATAAATAACTGTAAATCTATCTATATTATAAGTGTTTCAGGTATTCTAATTTATGTTATGTGTGTGTGTGTAAGAAAATGCAAAAATAATAACCATTACATATTAATTTGTTTGTACATCATAAACTTACAGTTGTTTATGGTATGCAATTTAGGCACATTCATAGTTTTGTTTACTCAATCAGTTGATTTATTTATTGAAAATGATGGACGACTGTAACAAATACTATCATTCTCAGATCCTGTGAAGCAATTAGCAAAGAATATAAAAACAAAAGATTGCCTCTTGCTGCATGGGGTCTGTATATAAAAGTAATTGTTAAGGCTGCTTATTTTTTCAATCTGTCAACTGATTGATTGGTGATGAACTTCAACTTCAGAATTTGCTTTAGAATTTATTTGGAGTCCTACGCCAATCTGAAAACATTTTGTTAGCCTGGTGTATTTGTATTAGCTTAAGAAGTATTTTGTCTGGATTGATAATCCCTTGTTAATAACTGGCACCCCAGCATGGCTGCAGTCAAAAATGCCTGAAACAAGTAAAAGACAAAAGATGTGTGTATGTGTGTATATGCGCATGTATGTGTATGCGCATGTGTGTGTGGTCATCTAAAAATCTGTAAGTAAAAAAATTATGCGGTCATATGTTTCTCAAAAGACTGGGTATATTCATGAAAGTATACAGTACTGTAGACCCATTTTAACTAATCTTAGCAATTGTTTTGCACTGGTATTAGATCAAACGATATTAGATAAAAGTGTAATTCTAATTACATGGCTATGCCAGCTAATACACACACACACACACACACACATATATATATGTATGTTCATGAATTTGTGTTGCAAGATTCCTGATGTGAAACCATGTGCTGAGACAGATATTGGTGTATTTTGGGATGGTCATTTTCTTTTTCTGCCAAATAAACACGTGCACTGTATATTCGTTCTTCACTCATTTATCACTGTTCTTATTTTAACACATGTCCATTATCCGGAAATCTTTAGTCACACATCTGTGACCTCTTCAGCAACACTTTCTGTCCATGTGTGTATACCTGTTCCACTTAATCCATTCTCACTGGATTAAGCAGAGCAGAAGCACACACAAGGGCAGAAAGTGCCACTGAAGAGATCACAAATGTGTGACAAAAGATTTCCCAATAATGGACATGTGTTAAAATAAGAACACTCATAAATCGCAAAATACAACAACATTTATATATGGAAGGGGTTCGCTTATAATATATATAATATATATCAGGTGCACATTGCATTGATAACCAGCAAGCGGAGGCATCATCTTGGGATTAAAAGGTTAGTAGTAACATCGGTTTGTATGGAACAGCCGTGATGAAGTGAAGATAAACATTACTTGTTAGTATAATTACTTTCACCTCTTATAGAGATTTTCTAACCAGCTACTTTGCTTTTATATATATATATATATATATATATATGTATAGATATATATATGTGTGTAGATAAAGCAATTAAGAGTATGAAGACCGGGAAAGCCCCCGGCCCATCAGGAATCACTGCAGAGATGCTCAAAATATCTGGCAGTGTTGGCTATAGCCTAGTCACCCGTATTACGAACCAGGTGATACACGAAGGAGTCATATCCAATGACTGGTGTAGCAGCATCATAGTCAACTGCTACAAAGGTAAAGGTGACGCTTTAGATACAAATAATTACAGAGGCATCAAGCTGTTAGATCAGTTTATAAAAGTTACAGAGAGGGTCATAGCCCAACTAATTAGGGAGCGAATCAATTTAGATGAGATGCAGTTTGGGTTTGTGCCAGGTAAAAGCACTACTGATGCCTTATTTCTAGTGAGACAGCTGCAGGAGAAATACCTAGCTAAGGATAAACCTCTGTACCTGGCTTTCGTTGACATGGAGAAAGCCTTTGACAGGGTCTCCCGATCCCTTATCTGGTGGTCAATGAGGAAACTTGGGATAGAAGAATGGTTAGTGAGAGCTGTGCGAGCCATGTACAGAGATGCTGCCAGTAAGGTGAGGGTGGGAAATGAGTACAGCAATGAATTCCGGGTAGAGGTAGGGGTCCACCAATGTTCCGTCCTCAGCCCCCTCTTATTTATCATAGTCCTCCAGGCAATCACAGAGGAGTTCAAGACAGGTTGCCCCTGGGAGCTCCTCTATGCTGATGACCTTGCCCTAATTGCGGAGTCACTATCAGAACTAGAGGAGAAGTTTCAGGTGTGGAAGCAAGGTCTAGAATTGAAGGGCCTTAGAGTCAACCTAGCTAAAACCAAAATCCTAATAAGTAGGAAGGTAGATAAAACACAAACCCCTTCAGGTAGATGGCCCTGCTCAGTATGTAGAAAAGGAGTAGGTAGTAACTCTATAAGATGTACCCAGTGCAAGCTATGGACACATAAGAGGTGCAGCAACATCAAAGGCAGGTTAACTAGCAAGTTAGTTTTTGTTTGTGGCAGATGTTCAGGTGCAATAAACACTGTAAACAAACAGGAAACAACTTCTATCTCATTCCAGGGTGAAAAACTAGAGGTAGTCGATAGCTTCCGCTATCTGGGCGACCAAGTTAGTAGTGGGGGTGGGTGCGCTGAAAGTGTAGCTGCTAGAATAAGAATAGCCTGGGCAAAGTTTAGAGAGCTCTTACCCCTGCTGGCGACAAAGGGACTCTCACTCAGAGTAAAAGGCTGACTGTATGACGCATGTGTACGAACAGCCATGCTACATGGCAGTGAAACATGGGCTGTAACTGCTGAGGACATACGTAAGCTCGCAAGGAATGAAGCCAGTGCGCTCCGTTGGATGTGTAATGTCAATGTGAATACCCGTCAGAGTGTAAGTATCTTGAGAGAAAAGCTGAACATTAGAAGCATCAGTTGTGGTGTGCAAGAGAGACGATTGCGCTGGTATGGACATGTGGTGAGAATGGATGAGGATAGCTGCGTGAAAAAGTGCCACACCCTAACAGTTGAGGGAACCCGTAGAAGAGGTAGGCCCAGGAAGACCTGGGCTGATGTGGTGAGGCAAGACCTTTGTACATTGGGCCTCACCGAGGCGATGACTACTGACCGAGACCTTTGGAAATGTGCTGTGCGTGAGAAGACCCGGCAAGCCAAGTAAGATCGTTGCCAGTGCCCCTGGACTGGCTCTTGTGCGGGTGGCACATGAGATGCACCATTTTGAGCGTGGCCGTTGCCAGTACCCGCCTGACTGGCTCCCGTAGGATTTTCAAGTGAGATCGTTGCCAGTGCCCCTGGACTGGCTTGTGCGGGTGGCACATAAAAGACACATTTCGAGCGTGGCCGTTTTCGTGCGGGTGACACGTAAAAGCACCCACTACACTCTCTTAGTGGTTGGCGTTAGGAAGGGCATCCAGCTGTAGAAACTCTGCCAAATTTGATTGGAGCCTGGTGTTGCCATCCGGTTTCACCAGTCCTCAGTCAAATTGTCCAACCCATGCTAGCATGGAAAGCGGACGTTAAACGATGATGATGTGTATGTATGTAATTATATGTATATAGTTTTTCAATTTATATCTCTTGAATAAATATTTAATCATGTAGGGGATTTTCTTTCTAATACCATTTCTTAGTGAACCATGTCTTATGAAATCCTGTAATAACTGAAATTCTCTGCCAAAAAAAAGGAAAAAAACTACTTTCATATTTTTTACTCACCGCCCAATACTATATTGCTATATATTGAATAAGTTGCTTACATTTTTAAAAAAATTTTGATGATTTACAAGATGTTACTGAAATGTGAATAAAATGCATGACAATAGAAACATTAACAACAGTGTTCTGCACAATTTGTCTACCAGTTTCATTCCCAAGGTATTGGGATCAACTCAAGGCTATAGTAAATAAAAGTTGTTCAAGACCTCATGCCATGGGACTGAACCTAAAACCACATGTTTGTAAAACAAAGTTCTTATCTACACAGTCATGTGCACTTATGAAAAAAAGAAGAAAAAGAAAAAGGGAAGATACTTGCTTAAGCATGGAATCTTGGGAAAATGTCTTCTACTATAGCCTTGTATCGACTAATGGCTTGTGAGTGAATTTGGTTGATGGAAACTATGTGGAAGCCCCGTGAATATGTGTGTGTGTGTGTGTGTGTGTGTTTGAGGGAGTGTGTATGCGTGTGTACATGTGTGTGTGTGCGTGTCTGTGTCTGTGTGTGTCTGTGTTTGTCTCCAAGATGGGCTGACGGCCAGTATTGAGTTGTTTACTTCTGCATGACTGAGCAGTTTGACAAAATGGACTGATAGAATAAGTAGCGGGTTTTAAAAAAATAAGTACTGACTAGACCCTACAAAAGAGTGTCCCGGCATGGCCACTGAAACAAGTAAATGATAAAGATTTGAAAAAAGTCAAAAGTCAGCTTTGATTTTTCCAAATATGACCATCCCAAATTTTATTTATCCATTTTTTTATTTATTTATTCATTGTTCTACCATTTTCATAAGAGTGTATCTAGAATCTCATATGCAATGTATTCTTCTTTTAGAAGGCTATATGATGTAATTCGAGGAAAATTTGACTGAAGTTTCTAGCAGGCTGAGCGTCCATTCAGAAGCTCAATGTTAATCTCATCATATCTCATATTTAGTTTCTGTTTGTAGCATATCAATGTGACTTATCAACTAGGTTATCTTTATTAATTTAGTCAATGCTTTAGTTGCGCCATCTAGCTATCGTTTAGATACATCAGATTGTTGTTAGTTGCCACAACAACTTTTGGTTCCTCATAAAATTCCACTAACATGTTTTATTCTTCATCCTGTGTCCCCTCTGGACAAATTCCACTTTGGTCAGCAGCTATTATAAGCTTTTGAAATGTGCCCACTCATTGAACAAAGCATGACAAGAATTTATAGTGAAGTATACATTCCT
>NC_142937.1:58721957-58728279 GCF_046866305.1 Octopus bimaculoides | reverse complement strand
CTACGATAGATTGCTTAATAAAGAGAATGAATGGGAGAAACAGAGCCTGCCTTATGTCGACCCAATAGAGGGACCAGCTATCCGAGTTGATAGTACCAGGGTAGATAAAGCAATTAAGAGTATGAAGACCGGGAAAGCCCCCGGCCCATCAGGAATCACTGCAGAGATGCTCAAAATATCTGGCAGTGTTGGCTATAGCCTAGTCACCCGTATTACGAACCAGGTGATACACGAAGGAGTCATACCCTATGACTGGTGTAGCAGCATCATAGTCAACTGCTACAAAGGTAAAGGGGACGCTTTAGATACAAATAATTACAGAGGCATCAAGCTGTTAGATCAGGTTATGAAAGTTACAGAGAGGGTCATAGCCCAACTAATTAGGGAGCGAATCAATTTAGATGAGATGCAGTTTGGGTTCGTGCCAGGTAAAAGCACTACTGATGCCTTATTTCTAGTGAGACAGTTGCAAGAGAAATACCTAGCTAAGGATAAACCTCTGTACCTGGCTTTCGTTGACATGGAGAAAGCCTTTGACAGGGTCCCCCGATCCCTTATCTGGTGGTCAATGAGGAAACTTGGGATAGAAGAATGGTTAGTGAGAGCTGTGCGAGCCATGTACAGAGATGCTGCCAGTAAGGTGAGGGTTGGAAATGAGTACAGCAATGAATTCCGGGTAGAGGTAGGGGTCCACCAAGGTTCCGTCCTCAGCCCCCTATTATTTACCATAGTCCTCCAGGCAATCACAGAGGAGTTCAAGACAGGTTGCCCCTGGGAGCTCCTCTATGCTGATGACCTTGCCCTAATTGCGGAGTCACTATCAGAACTAGAGGAGAAGTTTCAGGTGTGGAAGCAAGGTCTAGAATTGAAGGGCCTTAGAGTCAACCTAGCTAAAACCAAAATCCTAATAAGTAGGAAGGTAGATAAAACACAAACCCCTTCAGGTAGATGGCCCTGCTCAGTATGTAGAAAAGGAGTAGGTAGTAACTCTATAAGATGTACCCGGTGCAAGCTATGGACACATAAGAGGTGCAGCAACATCAAAGGCAGGTTAACTAGCAAGTTAGTTTTTGTTTGTGGCAGATGTTCAGGTGCAATAAAGACTGCAAACAAACAGGAAACAACTTCTATCTCATTCCAGGGTGAAAAACTAGAGGTAGTCGATAGCTTCCGCTATCTGGGCGACCAAGTTAGTAGTGGGGGTGGGTGCGCTGAAAGTGTAGCTGCTAGAATAAGAATAGCCTGGGCAAAGTTTAGAGAGCTCTTACCCCTGCTGGCGACAAAGGGACTCTCACTCAGAGTAAAAGGCAGACTGTATGACGCATGCGTACGAACAACCATGCTACATGGCAGTGAAACATGGGCTGTAACTGCTGAGGACATACGTAAGCTCGCAAGGAATGAAGCCAGTATGCTCCGTTGGATGTGTAATGTCAATGTGAATACCCGTCAGAGTGTAAGTATCTTGAGAGAAAAGCTGAACATTAGAAGCATCAGTTGTGGCGTGCAAGAGAGACGATTGCGCTGGTATGGACATGTGGTGAGAATGGAGGAGGATAGCTGCGTGAAAAAGTGCCACACCCTAACAGTTGAGGGAACCCGTGGAAGAGGTAGGCCCAGGAAGACCTGGGCTGAGGTGGTGAGGCAAGACCTTCGTACATTGGGCCTCACCGAGGCGATGACTACGGACCGAGACCTTTGGAAATGGGCTGTGCGTGAGAAGACCCGGCAAGCCAAGTAAGATCGTTGCCAGTGCCCCTGGACTGGTTCTTGTGCGGGTGGCACATGAGATGCACCATTTTGAGCGTGGCCATTGCCAGTACCGCCTGACTGGCTCCTGTAGGATTTTCGAGCGAGATCGTTGCCAGTGCCCCTGGACTGGCTTGTGCGGGTGGCACATAAAAGACACCATTTCGAGCGTGGCCGTTTTCGTGCGGGTGACACGTAAAAGCACCCACTACACTCTCTGAGTGGTTGGCGTTAGGAAGGGCATCCAGCTGTAGAAACTCTGCCAAATCAGACTGGAGCCTGGTGTTGCCATCCGGTTTCACCAGTCCTCAGTCAAATCGTCCAACCCATGCTAGCATGGAAAGCGGACGTTAAACGATGATGATGATGATGATGATATATATATATTTATATATATATAAGGCACTAAAAGAGAATGACTCTCTCCAAACACAACAGTGCACACACACACACACACACATAAATATACAGTTTGAACAGAACTTGCAAGCTGGGGAGCTGCACCAGACTCCAGTCTGATTTGACATTGTTTCTACAGCTGGATGCCCTTCATAATGCCAAACATTTTACAGAGTGTGCTGAGTGCTTTTACATGGCACTACACTGGCACTTTTACATGTTGCCCCCACAGGAGATAGATATGTATGTCAGTGTGTCTAATTTCCTATGTGTTCATTCTGTTGTCTGAAAAAAAAGTCTGTTTTTTGTGCTTTGTTCATGTTCCCATTCCCTTTTTTGTGCACGTATTTTTGATGTCTTGTACCCGGATATACATCTATATATACATGTAGATGTAGATATGTACATATATGTATGTATATATGCATATGCTCACATATCATTTGTATTATATATATATATATTTTTCAGAGGTGACAACAGGTCATTAGTGACACTGGAGCTCATCACAGATGGTACTTAAAACACATGCCTGCTTGAAGAAATTTGCATTTTTCCACTTTATTTCTATCCCTAAATGGCTTTTTTTTTATGTCTAGTATTATGTCTTTCTCCATTTCTAAGTTAAGGGTAAAAATAAAGCAACTCTGCAACACACAACTGACCTTTACACCCAAACACACAGAATAACAGCGGTCAAATAACAACAACAGAGTGCACAACATACAGCAGCGATCTGACCGTCAGCTTTACTCTTCGCAAGAGATGCCAGTTAGTCTTTTTCACCTACCAGGTTCGTTTGTATTATCCCAAGTTGCTGGATAAATTTTCATTCCTTTAAGAATATTGTAGAATGGAAACTTTTCATAGATTGGAATTTAAATCCTAATCTCTATAGAAATTTATTGTTTCAAGAAAACATTGAATTTGAATTACTTTTAATTTTTTACTATTATAGATAAACAACTTGGGATTATAGGTAACAACTTCTGAACCTGCATCAGGCACATGTGAATGAAGTTGAGAGAACATCCGCTACAAATAATATTTGTTGGCATAGAAAACTTCTAAGACACTGCCAGACACTGAATGAAAATAAATGAACAGTGGCCAGGCTCAAGAAAAGTCACCTGAATTATTGACTGAAATTACATACTTGAAGTCACTGTTTGCAGAAATTAAATCCGATTGCAAATACACATTCACTTTACTAAATTTATACTCAGGCTAAGCGCGAGAAGCCCGAGTGCCAGACTCACCACTGATATATATATATATATATATATATATATATATATATATATATATATGTATGTATGTATGTATGTATGTATATGGAGAGTGTATTCGAAATGAGATAATTCAAGAATGAAGCAGTCTGAATGATATAATTGCAGAGTACCTAAAAAACAAGTTCTGCTGCCCAAGATATACCATAAGGTTCACAGACCACAGGTGAATACGTGCAGTTGCCATGTGGTATCCAAGAGATCAGAAAACACCTGTTGGAAGGCCTCCACGACAAGAAAACAATTTAGTCAAGCAATTTGGGTGAAGATGGGAAAGAATGGCACAATCAAGACAGAATTGGAAGCGCATTGTGACCAGCAGAGTATAACAGTATCAAATGGTCTGGCTGATATTTTGTGATACTGTAGTGTGGGTGTGTGTGTCTTTAGATAGTTGAATTGATATTGTCATTAACAGTCTTACAATCACTGTTACTGGACTGGTATCAAATGGATGAAACATTTTGAAGCAGCATTCTATAGGAGGAAGCCCTTATTTGTTTCTATGTAAAATACTCTTTTCCACTCATCTTCACACACACACACACACACACACACACACACACACACACACACACACACACACACACACACACACACATGCACATAATGTGTTAAGAGCAGGATTTATTGTTCATGAAGGACATAATCAACCACTATATCAATGTAAAAACAAACATACATATGCATGCTTGGTTTCTATATAGATTCCGTTATACTCTTTACTTGTTTCAGTCATTTGACTGCAGCCATGCTGGAGCACCACCTTTAGTCAAGCAAATCGACCTCAGGACTTATTCTTTGGAAGCCTAGTACTTATTCTATCAGTCTCTTTTGCCGAACCGCTAAGTTACGGGGATGTAAACACACCGGCATCGGTGGTCAAGCGATGTTGGAGGGACAAACACAGACACAAACATAACATATATACATATACATATATACGACGGGCTTCTTTCAGTTTCCATCTACCAAATCCACTAGCAAGGCTTTGGTTGGCCTGAGGCTATAGTAGAAGACACTTGCCCAAGGTGCTATGCAGTGGGAATGAACCCGGAACCATGTGGTTGGTAAGCAAGCTACTTACCACACAGCCACTACTGCACCTATTATACATATTTTTTTAATCATTTTACTTGTTTCAATCATTGAACTGTGGTCATACTGGGGCACTGCTTTGAACAATCAATCCCAGTACTCATTTTGTAAAATTGGTACTTGTTTTATTGGTCACTTTTTGCCAAACAGCTAAGCTATGAGCACATAAATAATCTAACACTAGATATCAAATGGTGTTGTGTGCCAAACACAGACACATACAAACTTATACATGTATATATATATGTGTGTGTGTGTATATATATATATATGTGTGTGTGTGTATGTATGTATAACACATATGCACTCATATATATATATACATATATATATATATATTTATATATACACACACATGTACACTGTTATAATTGAAATCTGGCTTACTAACATTTGCTGAGCTACCAAAATATTATGTGATGGTTTTCTGACAGTCACTAAGCTAGTAAGAAACGAGAATATATTCCTTATGCTGCCAATTCATACAGTAATAGACATACAAACACATGTACACACACACACACACACACACACACACACATGCACAGGCATGCACACAGACTCATACACACATGTATGTATTTGTATGTAGCTGTTTATGTCTGTTTGTGTTATGTCTGTTGATGAGCATGCACACACACACGCACATGCACACACACACACACACACACACACACACACACACACAAACACACACACACACACACACACACACACACATGACAGGCTTCTCCTAGTTTTTGGTTATCAAATCCACCTACAATATTTTGGTCAGCTCAAGGCTATAGCAGAAGGCAGTTACTCAAATATAAAACCCAAAATATAATTTTGACAATTTTCAGTTCATCTAAGAATGTTGAATCACTCAGACTTGTTGCATCTAAGCCTTCCAGAAGAGAGCTCAAGTTGAGCTTAATGAATAAGTATATAATAGTAAAAAACAAAGAGATGAGTCTGGAAAAACGAAATGTTAAGTAACGAACTTCATTAGCCTACAGTTGTTTCTGCTATAGGATGTGGTGGACTCTTAGTTGAGTACTAGGATATCATTCTATGGCTTCATCAGAGCCTTGAATATGAAGTGCATTTTATTTGGGGCAGTTACATTTTCCGAATATACAGATGTTATGAGTGAGAAAGATTCAATGTAAACTTTGTTTTCTATTATCACTCTATACTCATATAACACTGTGTTCTGAACCATACATGTTACTAGTCTTGCTATGCCTAGGTGGAATATTAAAATATAATAATAAACAAATATAAAATCTAAAGTATAATTTTACTTTTACATTCTTATCTCATTTGCTCAGAAAACAAGCTTCTTGATTTTCAAAGTTACTATTCTAAATTATGTAATTGCTCTAAATGACTTATATTTCTAATGAGTAAAAATTTCTCAGCATTTACCACTGTGCTTGTGGGCAAACAGCATTTTCAGTTTTTCTGTCTGGGGCTAAAAAGAAGAAATTTCAGAAAAAGCCACGTAATCTATGATTATCATGAAAAAGCATGCCTCTACATCTATTTTCAGTTAGCTAAACATGAAACGGTGGCCTACAGCATGGAACATACATACAAAGATACAAACATATAGCTTTATACGTTAAAATTTAGGGGTTGGGGTAAGTCGATTACATTGACCCCATTACTTGAGTGATACTTATTTTATTTATCCCGAAAGGATGAAAGACAAAGTCGACCTCAGCAGAATTTGAACTCAGAAAAATAAAGCCAGATGAAATACCACTTAGCATTTTGCTCATTGTGCTAATAATTGTGCCAGC
>NC_142937.1:58696957-58701957 GCF_046866305.1 Octopus bimaculoides | reverse complement strand
GGATTTTGGTTGGTCATACAGCCATTTATGCATTGTTTCCTGTGCTTCTTCCTCCATAGCAAACTGTCGACCACATAAAGAATGTTTGAGCAGTCCAAAAAGACAATAGTCAGAAGGGGCGGTATCTGTACTCTATGCAGAATGTTCCAATAAC
Organism: Octopus bimaculoides; assembly: GCF_046866305.1. NCBI lineage: Eukaryota > Metazoa > Mollusca > Cephalopoda > Octopoda > Octopodidae > Octopus > Octopus bimaculoides. The sequence goes on along the minus strand of NC_142937.1, from coordinate 58,701,803 downwards.
TCGAAATCCAATTTTCCAATAGTTTTCAACTGTGAGGACAGACATACGTAAGTGTGTACTGTCATGCAACAATAACACTTGTTTTGACAATAGATTGCACATTTGGTGTTAATTACTGGTTGCATTTTGTTGGCCAGCATTTTACTGAAGCCTATGCTGGTGACTATTGACCACTTTTCCAGATAATGATCCAGTACAGACCTTTTCACATCCTAGAATCAGTTAGCATCACTTTTTCTAAGGAACGTATAGTCATGAACGTTTTCGCTAGCAATTCTGGTTGTTTCTACCCCATACTCTGCCTTTTGGGTTTCAGCTTTCCTTCCCTGTAACTATTCTCTCCCAAAAATTTTTGCTCTCATTGTGGTAACAGTTGAGTGAGCATTGATAGAGCTCTAAACAATTGCATTTACATGCTTTTGTAAGTTCTTTGTATCTATCTCACATAGACTTTATGCTTGTTGTTGATGACTTTGTATGAAGAACCATGGTTGACTCGCAAAGAACATGCCACCTCATCAATGGTCACCAGAAACATCTCTAGATCTTGTTGATTCCCTGCATCAGTGGTGGAGGTTGATGGTCATCCTGCACCCGATTTGTGCTTCATACTTGTCTTTTTTAAACATCTTGGTCCACTGATACACCTTCAGAGACACAAATAGACTAGGGGTACCTTTTATTTATATGATTGTAAATATGTGTATGTGTGTGTGTGTGTGAGCATGTACCATATATATATATATATATATATATATATATATATATATATATATATATATATATATTTATATATTTATATATATATATATATGTGTGTGTGTGTGTGTATATAGAGGGGGTGGACAAAATAATGGAAACACCTTAAAATTTCAAACAAATTAATTTTAATATGGGGTAGGTCTGCCTTTGGTAGTAATTACAGCTTGAATTCTATGAGTCATGGACTCATACAAAGTTTGAATTGTTTCCAAAGGACTTTTTGTCCATTCTCCAGCTAAAACAGTCTCCAGTTTTTGTAATGATGATGTGGGAGGATATTGACACCTTACTTGTTTTTCTAAAATGCACCATAAATGTTCAATAATATTGAGATCTGGGGACTGTGGTGGCCAGATGAGATGTTTAACTTCACTAGAATGTTCCTTGTCCCCTTCAGTAACAACTTTAGCTGTGTGAATTAGTGCATTATCATCCTGAAAGACTGTGTTTCCCTCAGGAAAAAGTTCCGCAATCATAGGATGAATTTGATCAGATAAAATGCTTAAATAATCTTGACTATTAATTCTTCCATGAAGGGAAACCATTGGGCTGGTGAATTTCCAAGTTATAGCACCCCAGATCATCACAGATCCTCCTCCATGTTTAACAGTTGGAAGAAGACAGTCTAGGCCAAATGCTTCTTTTGGCTGTCTCCACATGTATATTCAGCCGGTGGTTGGAAATAAGGTAAAGGATGTCTCATTCAAGAAAATAACATTCTTCTACTGCTCTAGGGACCAATTCTGTAGATTTTTACTCCACTATAAATGTTTTGCAATGGTTGTTTTTGAAAGTAGTGGCTTTCTGATTGCAGCCCTCCCATGAAATCCAGCTTTGTGCAGCTCCTGGCGAACACTTTTTGTGGAAACTGGGTTCTTGTGGAAACTGGGTAATTAAGATCTGCAGTAATTTCAAGAGCTGTACTTTTGGGATCCTTTCCAACAGTTGATGTAAGAGTCTGATGGTCCCTATCTGAACGTTTTGGTTTTCTTCCGGAGTTTTGTTTCGACAAGAAGGTTTTTTTCCCCCTCTTTTTCGAGACAGTAGTTCTTGATACACTAAACATTTTGGCTGGTTTCATTATGCTAGCACCTGTCATACGAGTACCAACAATTTGACCTCTTTGGGCTTACCCAATAGATCTGTCATTTTAATGAATTTTAATTCCCTTTTTCTGATGATGTCTGAAAACAAACAGCAATTTTAGCAAAACATCTTAAGCAACACTAATAATAAATCAAAAACATAAAAACAAACAAGCTTTTGACAGTTTTATAGATATTTCAAAATTATGATGCTAGGTGTTTCCATTATTTTGGCCAACACCTGTGTGTATATATATATATATATATATATATATATATATATATATATATATATATATATATATATATATATATATATATATATATATATATATAGGGAGAATTCATGAAAAAACAACAGACAAAGACAGGTGGTGTAAACAACAAATGGATGTATTAGTATAACGCTTGAGAATAGAGAAAGTCAATGTTCTATCATGGCGAATGTATATATATATATATATATATATATATATATATATATATATATATATATATATGTGTGTGTGTGTGTTTATATGTATGTGTTTAATGTACACAGCATGAGTATTTGTCAGCAGGCTGTAATTTGGTGCAGCGGAAAATGCCCTCTGAAAGAGCTAGGTGTTAAAACACCTAAAAGACTTGGACAGGAGAGATAACTCACCTTTAATCCCATCTGGAAGCGATTGACATGAATCTTTCTCTATTTTTGAGGTTTATCAACATCATGCACCCAAACATGTCATGCTCTCAAATAGCCTGTACACACAGTATATATATATATATATATATGATGATGATGATGATGATGATGATATATATATATATGTACACACACACACACACACATAATTGTAGGTAGGAACTTGGTATTTCTCCGGTTACATATGTTTCTGTATTTGATAATTAATGATGACACAATTAATGATGTCATACTGTAAGTCTAATCCATAGATGTTACTTATAAATGCAGTGAGAGTCACATAACTGTGATACATAATTAATTAATTTTAATCAATTTAAACAATTACTTATGCATCACAATTACATAAATATGTAATTAATCATTCTTATTGTAATAAAACACCTGTTGAACACAATTAAATTATAAACTCTACATGCAATTTATATTTTTCTGCTCTCATTCTAAATATGTTGCTTTATAAGATTATTTTAGCCAGTTATGTAAACACATGCAAGTTAGTCCCACCTGTGTAATAACACATAGGAGTTTAATGACCTGTTGTTAACTGAGGTGTTAATTACTGTGGATTTATTTTTGACATCTATACATCGATTCTCTCTCTCACTTTCTTTGTCTGTTTGCCTCTTTCTTTCTCTATCTCTATGTATGTATGTATGTATATATTTATATCTATCTATCTATCCATCTATCTATCTATATATATATATATATGTGTGTGTGTGTGTGTGTGTGTGTTAAATTCAAATTATGACAAACGTAAATAAACAAACAAAGTTTCCTTTTAGAAGCGTTGAGGTGTCTTAGAAAGTTAAAGAAGTGATTTTAAATTCTCAATCGCAGAATAATGCTAATAATATAGCCTGAACAGGATAAACTACCCCTATTTTTCAGAAAAAAGTGTAGGTGGCTAGCTGATATATATATATATATATATATATATATATATATATATATATATATATATATGTATTTATTTATTTATTTATTTATGGGTTTCAGCCAAGTGGCTGTGGTCATGCTTGAGCACCACCGTGATTTTCTGTCTTTATGCTTTGCTCTCTTCACGTTCCTTGCATGGCTCTTCTCCTGCACCTGATATAGTGCAATCAAGAGTTTTGATGGCACATCTGGTGTATAAGAGAATTTGACATCGCCGCCCTAAACTGTGTCTCATTTCAAGCCATTGGCTCGTCTGGTATCGTGGAGAGGGAAGCGTCGAGTTTTGTCTTGAAGACCTCCACATCCGTGTCTTGCAGGTCTCTCAAATGTTTTGGCAGGGCATTGAAGAGCTGAGGTCCTCTGAAACCGAGGCTGCTGCAGTATCTTGTTCTTATGTGAGATGCAGTGGACGGCACCTTTGGCACCATGCAGTGGCGACCCGTGCGGGCATTCCTGTCGTACTTGATGCCAAAGTTTGGCACCAGTCCTTCCAGTATTTTCCATATGTATATTATTACATATCTCTCCCACCTGCGTTCCAGGGAGTAGAGACCTAGTGCCTTCAGTCGCTCCCTGTAGTTCATCTGCTGGACTGTGGCGATCCTTTTTCTATAGTGCCGCTGAATTGCCTCGAGTTCTGCTGTCCGTTTGAAACTGTGTGGTGACCACAACTGAGAGCAATAGTCTAGGCGGCTCAGGACAAATGTCTTCCAAAGAGTCAACGTGACTTTTTGATCCCTTGTACGGAATGTCCTCAGTATCCACCCCCGCCAGCTGTCTGCACTTTGCTGTCAACTTGACAATGTGCATGTGAAATGATGCATCACTACACATGTTGATGCCCAGGTCTCTCACAGCTTGTGGTTCTGGGATTGCAGTACCTCCAGGTCCTGTGTATGCCAGTTCGGAGGCACTTGTGGCCTTGTAGCGCAGTACTTGAAATTTTTCCGCATTGAACTGCACATTATTTTGGTCTGCCCACTCATATATTGCATTTAGGTCACTCTGTAGGCTTACAATATCATCAGGATTCTTTATTGCCTGAGATAGTTTTGTGTCATCAGCGTATATATATATATATATATATATATATATATATATATATATTATATATATATATATATATATATATATATATATATATATATATATATATATATATATATATATATATATATATATATATATATACATATATATATACATATATATATACATATATATATACATATATATATACATATATATATATATATATATAATATATATATATATACATACATATATATATATATATATATATATATACATACACATATATATATATATATACATATATATATATATATGTATATATATATATATATATATA
>NC_142937.1:58659994-58692494 GCF_046866305.1 Octopus bimaculoides | reverse complement strand
TAGATATTCCTTTGCCTGTTTTGTTAATGAGTAAGATGCTTTCTTGCTTTCATGTTTTGAGACAAGTTTTAGCATCCAGTCCTCAGAGTTTTTCAGATAGGTGTCTAGGCCAATTGTGGCTACCTTCATTGTTAATGTCAGCTGTAGAAGTCCTCAGCCTCCCTCTTTTCTTGGCAGATAAAGACGTTCTATATCTGCCTTAGGGTGGTGCATTCTATGCATTGTCAACAGTTTTCGTATTTTTCTGTCAACATTACTTATTTCAGTAATTGACCAGTTAATGATATTGAAACTGTAAGTCACGACTGGTATGGCTAGAGCATTGATCGCTTCGATCCTGTTTCTTGCGTTTAGCTCTGTCTTCAGTATTGCTCTCAACCTGCGATAACATTCTCTTCTGATCCTTTCCCTCATCACTGAATGCTTGATATTGTCCCCTTCAATTACCCCTAGGTATTTGTAGCTCTCCACTGGTTCTAACTCTTTTATGACATTTTGCTGGTCAAGGTTCACATTAGATGTTTTTGTCATTTTTCCTTTGATAAAGGTAGCTTTTGCACATTTATCAAGGCCAAATTGCATCCTGATGTCATCACTGAGTTGTTTAACAATCGCTAGTAGGCCTTTGAGCTGTTGGTCATTTTTTGCAAAGAGCTTTAAATCATCCATGTAAATGCGATGATTTATATTTTTATCAAATATTTTATAACCATACTGTGCATCATTGAGCAATTTTGAGAGCGGTATAAGGGCTAGACAGAAGAGGAGTGGTGATAGTGAGTCACCCTGGAAAATGCCACCTGATATTCTTACATCTCCAGCATTTAGAGATTCATTGTCATTGTTCAACGTCAGTGTGGTCCTCCATGATCTCATACTTACAGATAAAAAGTTTCGCAGAGTAGGAGCTATTTTATACATTTCCAGACATTTCCTAATCCAGCTATGTGGTAGGCTATCAAAGGCCTTTTTATAGTCTATCCAGGCTATTGACAAGTTTTTGTGTCACTTGTGACAATCATCTAAGATCATCTTATTGATGAGTAGCTGATCTTTACAACCATAACATTCACGTTTACATCCCTTTTGCCCATTAGGGAATATGCTACTTTCTATTAAAAAACTATAGGTGTACTCGGTTAGGACAGATGTTAGCATTTTATACATTGTTGTTAAGTAGGTTATGGGTCGATAATTTTTTGGTTCGTTTGTTTCCTCATTTTTTGGAAGCAGGAATGTTAAACCATTAACTAGCCAAGAGGGCATCAAACTAGGATTTTGCAAAACATCGTTGTAAAGTTTTGTTAGCAGTTCATGGCTCTCTGGGAAGGCATTCACCCAGAAGTTAGGAATTTTATCCTTTCCTGGAGACTTCCATTTGCTTGACCTCCTGAGAGCAGATCTTATATCTTCTACCTTGACCCCCTCCCACTTTTGCTCCTCTAAGGAGTCTAGGTCTGTAGATATTCTATCAATCCAAGGGGCCTTTTCATTGTGTGTTTTATCTTCTGCCCAGATTTTATTCCAAAATTCTTGCACTTCTTCTTTTGATGGGACAGACTTTATTGTTACTGGTGTTTTCCCTATCTTCCTGTAGAAATTTTTGGGGTTATTTTTGAACATGTTATTATCTCTGAAGAATCTAACACGCTTTTCATACCTTGCTATACAGGCAGCTTTAGCACATACCTTTTGCTCGATGGTTTCTATGGTGGTATCAATGTCAACTATGGTTTTCACATTATATATTTTCTTTAGTTTTTGGGTCTTTGTAGGTTTGATACTCTTATCAAATTTAAGGTTTTTCAAACATTCTATGTCAGATCTAAGCAGCTTAATTTGGTGTTGAATGCACTCTTGCCAAGAAGGCTTTTTGTCGGAGTGTTGTCGTTTTCTAATCTTTTCACCACATAGAACCGTTGAGATTTTTGCGGATGCATAGTACAGGTGGTTGAGATCTGTAATATCAACATCATTAGCTGAAATTACATCCTTAAGTGCAAGGCAGATTTTACCAATTATTTTCAGGTTTTGTTGATTTTTTAGATCAAGTAGTTCTGTTGCGTCGATTTCTGTATGACTTTCTTCATTTATTTGATTTTCACCTGCCTTAGTGTTTATGGTTGGTTCAGAGAGTATTTCACTTTGCCTATCAGTTAACTTAACTCTTTCAATCATTACTGTATTTTCATCAGCCTTGGGCTGGTTTATAATTATTTCCTCTGTAGTATCTTCTTTAGCTGCAGTTTCATTCTTTTTATCCCTTACTGCTTGTTTAATTTGGTCAATCTCTACTTCAGTTAGTAATTTTTATTATTATTATTATTATTGTTCAGTAGTTTTATTTTTATAACGTGCTTTCACTTCACTACCGAGCGCAGCTCTGTGCGCCTTGGGTATGTGCTGTGGTTTGCTGTGGTGCTCTTATGTTTACTGTATTGAAAGTGTTTTGCGTAGAATGTGTGCAGTACCCAGTAGTGCAATTTTCTGTATGTTATATATATTTGTAAGTCCTGGTGTTTTTGTTATGTATTTGTCTGAATATTTTTTTATTATACCTAAGGCACCTACTATGATAGGAATTGTTTCTGTTTTTAGATTCCACATTCGAGTTATCTCTATTTCCAGGTCTTTGTATTTTGAAAGTTTTTCCATTTCTTTTAGAGAAACGTTGTCATCTGCTGGTATTGATACATCAATTAGAGAGCATTTTTTTTCTTCATGATCTTTGACAACTATATCTGGTCTATTTGCCTTAATTTCTCTATCTGTGTGTATTGGCATATCCCAGAGTATGGTTGCTTTCTCGTTTTCTGTGACCTTTTCTGGCGTGTGTTTATACCATCTTTTTTCTGTTGTTATTCCATAGTGTTGGCATAGCTTCCAGTGTATATAGGTCCCAGGTCTGTCGTGTCTGTGAATATATTCCTTCTTAGCCAGGACTGGGCAGCCAGAGATAATATGATTTATTGTTTCTTGTCGATCTCCACATATTCTACAGTTACTTGTTATATTTCTTTTCATTATGTGTTTTTGGTAATTTCTGGTGGGGAGGCTCTGATCTTGTGCAGCAATTAAAAATCCTTCAGTCTCAGCTTTGAGTCCTGAGCTTCTCAGCCATTGCTGGGATTTTTCTCTGTCTATTTCTTTCGCATTTAATTTAGCCCAGTATTTACCATGTAGGGGCGACATTGGTAACGATCACGCTCAAATGGTGCTATTTACGGACTACTAGCACTGAAGCCAAACAGCTGCTCTGGCAATGATCATGCTGAGACAATGCTGTAAGTGCTCCACTGGCACAGATGCCAGTCATCAAATATGGTTCAATTACGATTTCAATTTCACTTGCCCCAACAGGCTTTCGCAAGCAGAGTTTAGTGTCCAATGAAGGAGAGGTTGGCATGGGTTGGTTCGATAATATATATATATATATATATATATATATACACACATACATACGTATATTTATACACACATATTTATACTTTCTCTTGTTTGTACATAAATGCATTTAGAAATATCCACATATCCCATGCTAGCATGGAAAAAGAAATAAATGTAAAATGATGAAGATGAGTGTACTGATTGTGTTTTATTTATATTCAAGCATATTTAAACATTTATATACACATTTATTTATACTCAAATTAATACTCAAGCATATACATTTGTATACATACACAAATATTTATGTCCACATATTCATGCATACACATATTGTAATTAGCATATTTATAAGTCTGTTTATTTATTCATACATAATTGCAACAAACATTTCTAGAAATCTTTGTACATACTTATTATACATAGACACACTTCTTATTACCTACATATTTATATTAATACACACACATACACACACACACACACATATATATATATATATATATATATATACAGTTTTATTCAAATACACACACGCACATGAACTATCATATTCATACAAACATATTTATGAGTAAATTTTTACATACATTTATGCATACAGCTGTAAACTGCATGAATATATTTACATGCATATTTATAGAAACACTTATTTATACATATATATTTTCAAGTACACACAAACCGACACACACACACTCACATATATAGGTAGTCATATTTATTTATAGATCTTTATACACACATTTTCACAAAAAATATATTTATACAGGTGTGGCTACATGGTAAGAAGTTTGCTTCCCAACCACATGGTTCTGAGTTCAGTCCTACTGTGTAGCACTTTGGGAAACTGTTTTCTTCTGTAGCCTTGGGCTACCAGCCAAAGCCATATGAGTGGATTTAGTTGATGGAAACTGAAAGAAGCCTATTGTATATATATATATGTGGTGGGGGGGGGTATTGGTGTGTGTGTATGTATCTTTGTATCTGTTTGTCCCCTGTAACTGCTTGACAACTGTTGTGTTTAGGTTCCTGTAACTTAGTAGTCCAGCATAAGTGACTGATAGAATCAGTATCATTCTTAAGTAGATACTTGGTCCAATTCATTCAACTAAAACCTTTCAAAGTGCTACCCCAGCATGGCTGCAGTCTAATGACTAAAACAAGAAATGGATAAAAGACAAAAGATAGATACATACTCCTTCATACATTCATGTGTTAATACAAACATTCATGTGTTAACACAAAATAAGTGTTTACACAAGCACTTATTTATACTCAACACATATATACTATTCTACTCTAGGCACAAGGCGCAAAATTTTGGGGGAGGAGGCCAGTCGATTAGATTGACCCCATTACACAACTGGTGCATTTATCAATCTCGAAAGGATAAAAATCAAAGTCAACCTCAGTGGAATTTGAACTCAGAATCTAAAGACAGACAAAATACCGCTAAACACTTTGCCCAGCATGCTAACGTTTCTTCTTTATTTATTGCCCACAAGGGGCTAAACACAGAGGGGACAAACAAGGACAGACAAAGGGATTAAGTCGATTACATCGACCTAAATGTGCAACTGGTACTTAATTTATCAACCCCGAAAGGATGAAAAGCACCCATTTATCCATTATATATATCTGCATATATATCTAAATACGGTGGTGCATCAGCATGGCCGCAGCTCTGAGCTGAAACTTTGAAATGAAAATATCTAAATAAATTCATATATACAGGGTGCGATGGGTAAATTGTCGCCGTTCATATTTTTAATTTCATGCATGTGCATCGTTTGTTTTGATTTTGTTGACTACACAGTATAGGAGGGACAACTGGGCACTGTCTTTGAGAAAAACAGCACCATGATGCAATTCACTCTGCCAGAAATTTGGGAACTACATGTTGCATTGCTTGGCATATGTGCCAGAAGCTCCAATGTGAACATTTCAGAGTGCTTGAGTATCAATCTGAGAACAGTGCAATCTGAGAACATGTAACGAAAGTGATAAAAATCAAACATCCAGTCAATATCATGATGTTTGGAGTGATCACTAGTGATGGTGACGTTATGCCTCCATTCATCTTTCCACATGGCCTTACACTCAACACGGAGGTCTACATCAAGTGCCTGGAGGAGGTAGTGTTGTCCTGGGCCAAAGAGGGTGGCTGCTGGAAAGCCCTATGGCTGGCAGCAAGACTCTGCACCATGCCACACAAGCAGGAGAACCCACTCATGGCTGTCAGACAATTTCTGTGACCACACCTCCCTAACACCTGGCCACCTAACTCCCCAGACTGTAACACCCTTGATTATTATGTGAGGGGCACAGCTGAGCAGGAGACTCACAAAACTTGTAACACCAAAGATGAACTGAAAGCAAGGATTATAGCAGCATTCACCAACTTAAACAAGGAGACTGTCCAGCAGAGTTGCAGGAGAGTCCAAAGTTGTCTGGTGGCCATAGTTGAAGCCAATGGCGATTTTATTGAATACATTTTCTCTTTAGCATTTCAAAATATTCTTATGTAATTTTAGAGATGTCAGTGTTATTTTCATTTTTGCGTAATTTAGACAACAATATATTCACTACACCCTACATATGTACATAAATATACAGACACATACACACACATACACCACACACACACACACACATACACACACCACACCACACCACACACACACGCCACACACACACCACACACACACACACACACATGTGTATATGCTGTGCATAATATAAATGTCCACGACATTCTCTCAAAAGAATTTGCTCCTCAAGTGCTAATGTGAGAAATTATTATCATTATCATTATTTTTATTATTATTATTATTATTTGCATCCTTATTATTCTTATCACTATTATTGAAATTTGTTTATATATTTATTCGCTTTGGAATTCAACCCTTGTTCATTTGTGTTGATTTTGTTGTTGGGTAGAAATTGCACGAATACTAAATGAAACTGTTAGATTGCTAAAATAGGTGTCACAGGCCTGCTGAGATTCTCAGCCAGCCAACCCCATTACACACTCATTGGCACCTAAACAATCTACACACATTCCATTTGAATTGATTGAAAAAGGCTGCAAGGTGTATGACAATTATATTTAGCCAACTGCTTATGGTCATATATTTGCATGAAAATATACATACAAAAACAACAGTATCTAAGTGTGAAGATGTGAATGTATGTTTGATGCAGAGTCCAAAAGTCTGTATATTAACAGCTATATACACATATTTCTATCTATCTATCTATCTATCTATCTATCTATCTATCTATCTATCTATCTATCTGTATGTCTGTCTATCTATCTATCTATCTATCTGTATGTCTGTCTATCTATCCATCTGTCTATCTATCCACCCCCCCTCTCTCTCTCTCTCTCTTTATTCTTTGTTTGCAGCTTTAATAAAAATGTGCATGTATATATACATATACATACATACATATATATATATATATATATATATATATATATATATATATATATATATATTGTCTACTTTCCAGGGTAATTGGTGTTAGGAAGGGCATCCAGTCATAAAATCATGCCAAAACAGACACAAAAGCCTGGTATAGTCTTCTGCCTGGCTGGCCCTGGTCAAAGCATGCAACCCATACCAGCGTGGAAAGCAGGCATTAAACGATGATGATGGTGATTGATATACATACATGTTATTAGTGAGGGATTATTAATCCTGACAAAACACTCTATAAGCTCTCTGTTAGTATGTCAGGCTAACAATATTGTTTACACTAGTAAAGAACTCCATGTATTCTTTCTACAATAAAAAAAAATGTTCTGACTATTATTTACGCCTTACCTTTGATACATACATGCATACATATATGTGTGTGTGTGTGTGTGTGTGTGTGTGTGTGTGTGTGTGTGTGTGTGTGCGCGTGTGTGTGCGTGTGTGTGTGTGTATATATACACATGTTTATCAATTTGAGTTGCAAGATTCCTGAATGTGAAATCGTGTATTGAAACAGATATTATTGTATTTCAGGATGGTCTTTTTTTGGGGCCAAATAAACATATGCACTACATATTTTTCTTCACTCATTTATTACTGTTCTTATTCTATTATTTTCACTCATGTCCATTGTCCAGACATCTTTCATCACATATCTGTGTCCTCTTCTGTGACACTTTTCATTTCGTGTGTGTTCTTGCTTTTGCAGTTCATATTTGCATTTGTGAATATTTTCCCCATTTTTGTGGTCATGTATGAGCCGGTATGAATTTATTGGCATGTATCGCATCGGCTATCATTGCATTTAGACACACTGAACGGTTGGTCTTTGTTGCTAAGGTCAAATCTTGCCTTTGCTAATAACTTTTTCAAGCTTTTAGGCTGTCTTCTACTGAAAGTTATAGTTTGGTCTGTAATGATATCTCTTAATTCCTTACTTTGAGCAATGATTGGTAGGTTTGCCTTAGCGATACTGAAGATGTTCTGGTGGCAGGGATTGTGTGTCAGTATAAATGGTATGATTTGTTCTTGTTTTTCTCTTCTTTGTGTTGTCCTCAGTTGTGTGGGTATTTTCATAGCCTACTGAATACCATTTTCGATAAGTAGTGACAGGTATTTTTGCTTGAGCAGAAATTCTTTCAGTTCTATCAGGCACTGATCCCTGATCTTCAAATCTTCTACAATGGTACAGATTCTTCTGGCTAAGCAGTATGGGATGTTACATTTTGTATGTGGTGGATGGCACAATTTAAAATTCAGGTATTGATGTGTATCTGTGTGTTTATAATATATATCTGTGGTAATGGTGATGTTCTTTTTAATTACCATTATATCTAGGAATGGTAATTTGGTACTGCTCGTCTCCTTTGTAGGGTGTAGGTTGTTCAGGAGGATATTGAATTCTTCCACAGTGTTTTGAGATTTTCTCCAGATTATGAAGCAATCGTCGAGGTATCTCTTCCATGCCTTTTCAATATACTTCCCAAATTCATTGCTGTATCTCTCCTCTATTTCCTGGTAAAGTTTTTCTAAGTATCCCATCACCGAGTTCGTGTGTGTGTGTGTGTGTGTGTGTGTGTGTGTGTGTGTGTGTGTGTGTGTGTGTGTGTGTGTGTAATTAAACATATGCCTTCATATATATATATATATATATATATATATATATGTATACACACATATTTTACATTATGTATATGCTTATATATATATATATATATATATAGTATATATATATATTAATATATATATTTATATATAACTTTATATATAGAAATTGCATGGATATGTATGTGTATGTATACATATTGGTATATATATGTGTGTGCATAACAGACGTTAAATGATGATGATGATATATATATACATATACATATATATATATATATATATATATATATATATATATATATATATATATATAATATTAATATATTAGTATATATACTGTTGTATCTCAGAACAGACATTATGCCAAAAATGCAAAAATGAAATGTGTATATATTGGTATACATAGGAGTATGTATATATATACACACACACGTGTGTATGTGTGCATATGTGTATGTGCATATTCATATACATACATGTATTTATATATATATGCATATGTATATATATACTTTATTTTTTACTTGTTTCAGTCATTAGACTGTGACCATGCTGGGGCACCATGTTGAAGAATTTTAGTAGAATGAATTGAACCGAGGACTTATTATTTTTTAAGCCTGTTACTATTCTATCAGTCGTTTTTGCCAAACTACTAAGTTATAGGGATGTAAACACACCAACACTGGCTGTCAAATGGTGGTGAGGACAAACCCAGGAACAAAGACACACAGATATATGTATACACATATATATATATATATATATATATATATGACAAGCTTCTTTCAGTTTCCATCTACCAAACCCACTCACAAGGCTTTGGTCAGCCTGAGGCTACAGTAGAAGACACTTGCCCAAGATGTCATGCGTTAGGAATGAACCCAGAGCCATGTTGTTGGGAAGCAAACTTCTTACCATATAGTCACAACTGTACTTGCTGTGTATCTATATCTATGCGTGCATGAGAGATACTATATGTTTAGATATATATTATATTATATAACCTATTAAGATATATGCATGTGTGTGTGTGTTTATAATTTGGGTAGGAATGATAAATATATATATATACATATATATATTCCTATGTATATACATAATATTCTAAGTGTTAACATCTATAGACACACATACACTCACACATAACTTTCACACTCCTGTACATATACATGAGAAGTAAAAAGGAGAGAGTAAAATATTTTAAATGAATTCCAAATTCAAACATTTTAAAATTACATTTTCGTTTTAGTTCGGTTGCTTTATTTTAAATAACACATTTCTTTTATTTTGCTTTTCCTTCTTGAGAATTCCTTTTTCACTCTACTTTATCTTCATTTTAAAATCATTGTTATTATTCATGTGAAAATTGCATTCCTCATTACTACTGGCTGCAAGTGTTACATAAAAATAAGAATGGTCAGCTAGGAAGTATGTGAGCTATTCATAGTGTGTAGAGTAATGTGGTCAGTAGCAAGCCAGTGTGACATCACTGGGCAAGAGGCAGTGGAATGTTGTTGGTTTTCATTCTAGTTTAGATTTTCACATACTACCTGTGCTGTTCAGTAATTTCTATCGAAACGGATTTAGATTTTAATTTGAAAACTGGTTATTAAAAGGTCAACTAGTTGGCTTTGCTATGTGATCATTGTGTCATTCATAAAAGGCTTAGATATTTCAACTTTCTGGATTTTCGTATGGCCCCTGGTCATCATGGTGTGAAATTGTCAACCCAGTATGATAGCAAAACTAGTAAATATTCAGCAAGCTGACCATTCCCTCTCCACCATTCCATTGGCATAGTGGCTGCAGCTGCTGCCCAGTCATTCACAGTGCAAGGAAGTTAATTTGACCACTGGTCACTATGGCTGAAATGGTCAGCTAGACATCAGGTTATGCATAGACATTCTTCTGGTCTGGATTACCATGCTAGTTCATCCCTAATCAATATTTGTTTCTCATCCCTTTCATATTTCTTCACTCTTCTTGTTATTCTTGTACAAGTCCAGAGTGTCTGTGGAACGGTCAGTGTGTCTACTGAATGGTAGTAGCGAGGTAAATTGTTACTATATTACTATAGCTGTTTCATTACTATTAAATGTTCAGTGTGCAGAACTCTGAATAATCAAGGAAAGACTGCATTCCTTTTCAGCAGACAGACAATTACACACACACACACACACACACACACACACATAAACAGACACAAAAGTCTATGCATGTATACAAATACATACATGCATACATACATACATATATGTATGTAAGTATGTATGCATTTAAGTGTGTACACACATACACAGAAGCATACACCCACACACACACACATATAAATATATATATAAATATATATATATGTGTGTGTGCGTGTGTGTGTGTGGGTGTGTGTATATATACATATATATATGTACATACATATATATAATTTCATCATAGGCACAGGTATGGCTGAGTGGGTAAGAAAGTTGCTTCCCACCACATAGTTTGGGAGTCAGTCCCATGGCATGGCACCTGGAGCAAGTCTCTTCTACTCTAGGCTCAGGTTGACCAAAAGCCTTGTGAGTGGATTTGATAGGGAGGTGCTTGTGTCTACTTTGATATATATATATATATATATATATATATATATATATACACATATATATGGAGAGAGAGAGAGAGAGAGAGAGAGAGAGAGAGAGAGAGAGATAGAAAGAGAGAGAGAGAGAGAAATAGACGGACGGATGGATCATTATCATTTTCATCTTCATCATTTTATATGTGTATCACATGCTGATATGAGGTGAATATTTCTAAAGATTGGTGCTTCTAAATGTGATTTGAATATTATTCTATGATACAAGGCAGAAAGCCTGCAGAATCGTTAGAACATCAGACAAAATGCTAAGTAGCATTTTGTTCATCTTTACACTCTGAGTTCAAATTTCATCAAGGCTGACTTTACATTTCATCCTTTTGAGTTTGATAAAATAGCACATGGTGTGCACTGGGGTTGATGTTATAGACTTAGTCCCTTCCCAGAAACTGCTAGCCCTTTTGCCAAAATTTGAAACCAATATCTTTCTGTGACTGGATGATGTCTCTTCTTCTGTTAACTGCTTTACAAAATATACTTACATTTTGGATAGTGTCAACTGTAGAGAGGTTGAAAAGTTATCAACAAAGAAGAACTATAGGAACCACACAGCTCTACACTTCTGCACATGTGCTAACCACTTTGTGTGTAAATTGTGTTTTTCCTGGAGGCAGTAATATAAACAAATTGTCAGATTTGTATATATATATATATATATATATATATATATATATATATATATATATATACATATATATATATATATATATATATATATATATATATATAAATATATATATATATATATATATATATATACCCGTCAGAGTGTAAGTATCTTGAGAGAAAAGCTGAACATTAGAAGCATCAGTTGTGGCGTGCAAGAGAGACGATTGCGCTGGTATGGACATGTGGTGAGAATGGAGGAGGATAGCTGCGTGAAAAAGTGCCACACCCTAACAGTTGAGGGAACCCGTGGAAGAGGTAGGCCCAGGAAGACCTGGGCTGAGGTGGTGAGGCAAGACCTTCGTACATTGGGCCTCACCGAGGCGATGACTACGGACCGAGACCTTTGGAAATGGGCTGTGCGTGAGAAGACCCGGCAAGCCAAGTAAGATCGTTGCCAGTGCCCCTGGACTGGTTCTTGTGCGGGTGGCACATGAGATGCACCATTTTGAGCGTGGCCGTTGCCAGTACCGCCTGACTGGCTCCTGTAGGATTTTCGAGCGAGATCGTTGCCAGTGCCCCTGGACTGGCTTGTGCGGGTGGCACATAAAAGACACCATTTCGAGCGTGGCCGTTTTCGTGCGGGTGACACGTAAAAGCACCCACTACACTCTCTGAGTGGTTGGCGTTAGGAAGGGCATCCAGCTGTAGAAACTCTGCCAAATCAGACTGGAGCCTGGTGTTGCCATCCGGTTTCACCAGTCCTCAGTCAAATCGTCCAACCCATGCTAGCATGGAAAGCGGACGTTAAACGATGATGATGATGATGATATATATATATATATATATATATATATATATATATATATATATGCATATCTATCTATCTATCTATCTATCTATCTATCTATCTCTCTCTCTCTCTCTCTCTTTCTATATATATATATATATATATATATATATATCGGAGGCAAAGTGGCCGAGTTCCTTTCGAGTGTTGGGCCTCACAGAAGCAATGACCAAGACCTTTGCCATTATGTCATGTTTGAGAAGAAAACCCATCAGGCCAATCAAGATTGCAATTGTGACAGATACCGGTGTCACGCAAATGGCACCCATGTCAGTGGCATGTAAAAACACCCATTACACTCTCAGAGTGGTTGGCGTTAGGAAGGTCATCCAGCCAGAGAAAACCATGTCAGACCAGACTGGAGCCTGGCACAGCCTTCCAGCATGCCAGCCCAGTCAAACTGTTCGATCCATGCCAACATGGACAACAGACGTTAAATGTTGACGATATTGATGATGATGATGATATACATATATATACATATATATATATATATATATATATATATATATATATATATATATATATATATATATATATATATATATATATATATATATATATATATATGCATAGATATAAACACATATATCATATATATGTATATATATGTGGATGTATGTATGTGCATGTGTGAGTAAATATATATATATATATGTATGTACCTATATGTATACCCTTATATCTATGTGTGTGTGTGTGTGTGTGTATGTGTTAGCATGCATGTTTGTATCTCTGTCTGCATGTATATATGTTACTGTGTGCATATCTGTGTCTGTATGCATGTTGATATATATGGTGTATATGTTGCATCCTATATATTAGAACTGTCATATAGCCGACCCAGTAGTCTTTCACATACCTGATGCTCTATGAACTAAATTCCAAACCAACCCCAAGGCAGTATTTTAGAAATATCTCACAGCTGTGATCGCCATACTCTAGATACATTTAGATAAACTTCAAAGCTGCTTTTGATAACATAGGGCCTAAAATTACCTGTAGCTACTATGTTATGGACAACATCCTAGATGCTTCTATAGACCTGGATTTCAGTATTCTCAACTCATTGCAGAGGCCCAATGTAAAGTTTAGATACATAGATAATCTAGCCACCTCCCCATTTTATAGCTAATATCATTACCAGATTTTTGGTAAGGCAATGGAGTTGGCAGAATCATTAGCATGCTAGACAAAATGTTAAATGGCATTTCACCTGTCTTTAAGTTTTGTGTTCAAATTCTGCTGAGATTGTCTTTGCCTTTCACCCTTTGGATTCAATAAAAATAAGTACCAGTTGAGTACTTGGGTTGATGTAATTGACTATTCCCCTCCAAAATTTCAGGATTATTACTACATTTTTTAGCTTCTCTTCATCTAGAAAATTCTTCAAGTCAGCATCCTTCTACATTAAGAGCTCTAACATATACTTTAACCATTCATGTCCTAAGAATAGGTTGAGAACAATAATATACTTCACCACCATCTACCACGCTAAATATTTCAGTTAATGTGGGAAAAAATGTATCTGTCTCTAATAAATAAACATTTCCTTAAGAACCATAGATAAAAATAAAATTGATTGGTCTTCAGTGAATTTAAACTATAGCTGCAGTCCCAACATGAAAACGATAATCTCATGTAAACCTACCCAACTAACCGTTCCACATTGCACATGCAGAAATGTAGAATCTTACCTACTAGATCAGGCATGCAACGTCAAGTCAACAATATACAAAGCAAAAGTTATCTGAAGTATACGAAACTGAGTAGTTGATGAGAAAAGGCTTCTATTCTTATTAGGAGTCATCATTCAGTAAACTGAAAAAAGAAATACCTAGACATTAGTAATTGGCATATAGAAACAAAGGGACAACAAAATCGTCAATAGTACTAATCAGAGCTGTGTGTGGATGTGTCATTGAGATGCTGTCAATATATAGCAGAAAGGATACACATTCTGTTAAACTACAACTGCTACCTAAATTTTACAACTGAGATTTTCACCAAATGTATCTACAAATAAAAGTTTATCTTATCCAACTGGAAGATAGCATCTACACTAGGATGACTATATTACAATTCACTAGGTCATCAGAACAAACACTACCTAACAGTTAAAAATATTACCTCCCTGGTACTTTAGAAGAACAAAACTTCTAGAGCCTGAAATTTCATGAATGAAATCCCACAAGGATTTGTCTTTTTGTTCAATTTTGTTAACCTATTGATACAAGACATTCCCACACCTCCACAAACATACAGTATCATACACAATCTTCGATCATCCATGCACTGACATACAACAGTTCCAGCCAATCTGAAATTAACTAGGAACCTAGCTGCACAACACTTGACTTAAAGTAGCAACTGCCTACTTAACAAATCTACTGTTGTATTTAATTACCAACAACACCAGAGAACATCAAACTCCAACTATCTCACTCATCACCATAAGCATACCACACAGACAATAATGACAAAAGTACTGGACATCTCACAAGGTTTAAAACACACATGGACAACATATCAACAATGTACAAACCTACTGAGAGTAATCACATGTATCATATTTGCCCAACAGAAAGAAACAACCACAATAGTGCACAAAAAAGATATTAAATGATTCATCATATTATGCTTTCCCAACTGGTGTTCTAAAATCTCTCCACTGCAAACAAAAATAAACTTCAAGGAATTCAAAACAACACGGTATGTATCATAGCAGGTTGTATGCAAGCCACACCCAAAACAAACTACACATGACACAAAAAATAAATAAAAAGACCACCTGGACAAGCGAGATCATTGGTCGAAGAAGGCTTA
This sequence comes from Octopus bimaculoides, assembly GCF_046866305.1. Classification (NCBI taxonomy): domain Eukaryota; kingdom Metazoa; phylum Mollusca; class Cephalopoda; order Octopoda; family Octopodidae; genus Octopus; species Octopus bimaculoides. Next base: position 58,677,100 of record NC_142937.1, on the reverse strand, counting down.
AAATATACAGTCCCAGTCATTAAATAAATAACCAGTTAAATCTTTAACTGCCCAGCTGCTTTCTTTTATTACATATTCTTAATTACCCTTTCGACCAGATAGTTACTGACTTTCATTGCTGTTGCCTCTGCTTGGTCTACGTAGAGTTGTCCTGTTCTCTTCTTCTTGTTTACCAACATCACGTTGTAGCATCTTAATGCTTCTTTCTTCTTCGTGTTAGTGACTGCAAGGGCATCATTGCCATTCACTTTTCTCAAACGACATGTTGATTCACTGAAATTTCTGACACCCACATTACAAAACGTTTGTAAACTTCTTGCTTTCAGCTTCTCTATCACTACATATATCTATCTTATCTTCTAGCTACCTGATGTTGTTCCTTTGCTTCCCCTACTCTTCCATTATTTTATGACCTGACACTTGGCCCATATGATTCTACCCACAATACTATTCTGACAACATGACATCTTTAGTCTAAGAGACTCTTGCTCCATCACACAGATCTAATATATGTATCACAGATGTTTGTCTTGTTGAAACATGCATTTGTCCTCTCCTTTATTAGTCCCTATCTCATTGTGATATGCGCCAAATAGCACTAATTAAACCTATATCTGATTGCTAGCTCTTTCAGTTACCATACTTTTTAGATTGCTTTGCGTCTCTGAGTCAGTCTAGACCTTTTGTATTCACAACCAAGTACCTATCCCGTTTCTAGTTACAACCATATCTATCACCGTTTTCTTGGTCTATCTGTTGTCAGTATGGCTTGCATGTTTCCTTAAGTAGAAGGTGATCAGTTGGCATGGGCAACTTTATGTAGAGTACTATAAAATAGTACAATAAAATATAACATGTAATATAATGTAATATAACATAAATTAGTGTATTGTGCTCTATGGGTTTGCCATAAATGTGTATGTGTGCATAGTAGCAGGGTATGCGGGTGCTATCATGTAGAAAGGTCGCTTATTCTGAAGAGTTCACAGGAACTTAACACTTGTTAAATGCTAAAAATGAAACTTTTGGAACCTGTCTACATTTTATTTTTATTTTACCATACACAATCTTCACACTCGTATCATGAATTCTGACCAATACCATATAGCAGATTTGTTCTCTTTGTATGATTGAATGGTTCTGCAGTATCTCTAGGTGGCACTGGTAATTTTTCCTGTAATGGCTTCACAAAAGCACTGAATGCTGGCACTGGTTTTCATTACTGATTGGGGATCGGAAGATTTCGTACCTGTGGCTTGCCAGGGAACTCAAAGTATTGTGTATGAGTATTCAATTTTTGTATAATATACTAAATATATTCTTCTATTTCCATTATGTTGAGGTATGCTTCTTTATTGCATACGTTATTAAATTGTTATATGTATGTGCATGTGTGTGTGATACAAAAACACAAGAAACAAATAAGGGCAGCCTATCCATATGCTTGTGACCATCATGACTATTGTTTTGCTTGCCAGTCCTCATATTGAAACATGGTGCATAAAAAAGTCTGTGAAGAAATTTTCATTATTGATAATGAAAGTAGCATCCATTGTCCATTGGGCAGGAAGTTTCAGGTCACAAGTTATATGTGTATGTTTTTCACTAATAATCTATCATCATAGTGGTTTTGTTTTACTCTCCAGGCTGTATTTCTAACACTTCAATCAGTACATTGTATTTATCATCTAACTTCATATCTTCCATCATCCTCATGAGAATATGACTAGACTTTCAAGCGACAGGAATGTGAGTGTTTTCCTTCACACATGTTCTACTCTTTATTTATTTTTTCATCTTTCCGTTGCTCTAGATGGGTTGTCATGTTAATTCATATTGTCTAGGTCCTCCTCACAGTCGCAATATTGCAGGATGGTTATATCAGTTTTGGCTGGAGTAGGCTTCTGATCGACAGCTTTTGGAATGAGACGAGAGCAATCTCTCTTGCTATTCCTCAGATGTCACTCGATGGTGCTTTGATAAAATAATTTTTTGGTCTGCTATTATTGTTGCTGTTTCCTGTTCTCTTTACCATTTTACAGTTATTCTAGGTTGAAAAATTTAAATCAAGTATAATGTTAAACAGGTTGCAAGTAAGATTTCCGCTTCTACATCCCAGCCTCATTACTTGCTTTTTCGCACCCAAGATGTGGCAAAATCACAGAACAGAGTCCTGTTCTCTTTGGAAGTCATGAGAATTCACATGTCCATACAGACTTCAACAACCGAACATGCATCTATCTTCTTTGCATTATACTTTGCTGTTGTACTGTCACATGCTTTTGAAAACTCCGAGGATGGTATTTACATGAAATATCAAACAAAAAGCAATGTTTTTAATCTCACCAGACTGAAATTCAGATCGAAGGTTTTTACTTCCCTCATTAGGGAACTCTTATATGCTGACGATTGCAATCTAGCCAGTCATTCTGAAACAGGTCTGCAGTCCCTTGTATCTGCATTCGACTCAGCTTGTGATGATTTTGGCTTGACCATCAACTTGAAAAAAACGGCTGTAATGTATCAAACTGCATGTGGTGCTGTTTGCAACCCCACTAAAATTTTTGTTAAGCTATTGATTCTCTTAATCTACCTTGGAAGCTCTGTACAAAATGAGAAAAATCTGGACACAGAAATACATCTGCAAATTCAAAGGGCAGCACAAGCATTTGGTAGTTTGGAGTCATGCGTTTGGCACCAACAACATATAAATAACAACACAAAATTGGCTCTTTACAAATCGTTTGTCTTAACATTCTTGTTGTATTCTTCCAAAACATGGACATGTTATGAAAGACATTTCAAATTGTTTGTACAAGTACACCAAAAATTCCTCCATCGCATTTCAAACATTAAATGGAGTTTTTTTTTCTCCAAACACAGATGTCCTTGCATCTGCAGGCATCACTTCAATTAAAGCAACGACTCTGAAAAATCAAATGAGATGGTCTGGTCATATTGTTCAAATGGCGGATGAACGCACACTCAAACAGCTGTTTTATGGTGAGCTTGCAGAGGAGAAATGCTATCGGTGTAAACCTAAAAAGTGGTTTAAGGACAGCATGAGGACTACAATGAAGTCACTTGGAATGGATCCTGAGGACATTGAAACCCTTGCTTCGGATCGAGTTGGATGGCATACAAAAGTGTGGAGTGGAGTGAAAGCGTTTGAAGTGGCCAGGATAATGCATGCAAGACTCAAGAGAGATTTAAAGAAGAATGTTACAATCGAGAAGGTGAATCAATGATCTTTTTGTGTGCACAGTTTGTGACAGACCATGCCTTTTTTTTTGCTGGGCTCAAATCTTATTTGCAGACCCATGAAAAACGAACCTCCACCAACTATTCTGCCTATATATCTGTGCACGCCTTTCAATGCCATGTATGCCATAAAGGCTACAAATCTAATGGAGGCCTCAAAAGACATTTTAAGAAACACAAAGATCAGAACACTGCAATTCTTGATGGTCCAAATTGGATATGCAATCTATGTGGGTGTCTTTTCAATACATTGTCTGGCTTAATGTATGTATGTATGTATGTATGTATGTATCGGTACACATATGAAGACATGTGGCCTGGTTGTTGGAGCGTTGCTCTCTTGATTGCAAGATCATGGTTTTAGTTCCCAGGCTGGGTAGTGTGCTGTGTTCTTGAGCAAAACACTTAATTTCACATTGCCCCAATCCACTCAGCTGTAAATGGGTAACGCTGTTCAGGGGGAATGCTGGCTTACTTGCCTAGCCAGTGGGATGAAGCACATTGTGACCAGCAGTGTATAACAATATCCATAGAGTGGTCGATGCAGTGAAGCAGTAATATATAATATACTAAAATATTTATGTACATGTACGTACGTGTGTGTGTGTGTGTGTGCGTGCGTGCATGCATGTATGTGTGTGTTTGTTTCTGTCTGTGTTTGGCCCTCCTTACCATTTCACACCTGGAGTTGATTTGTTCAAACAAATTGACAAGACTTAACAAGGACATTTAATTTAATTTATTTATATACTTTAAACTTTGCAATTTTCTTCTTCCATCTTCCTTTCTGTTGGACTTTTCTCTATATCTGAAGAACATCGACTCGAAACGTTAAACCATCTTTCTTTCCTTCCCTGAGTGTCTGATAATACTTTACATGTACCACATCCTTGCATTGTTATTTTTTTGTGTTTGTTCTTCTTTTTGGGATTTACTATATATATATATATATATATATATATATATATATATATATATATATATATATATATATATATATTCTTAAGTAACCAGAAGAGGTAATTGGCATTAATCCTTATTTTGTAGGAAGGTCGTTTCGACCCATCCTGCTACTGCCCCTTATGAGTGGGATTCCATTCAACATGTTGTGTTGCATCCATTTTGCAGTCTGGGTTTCATCAGGTACATCCATACATAAAGTTGGATGTACCTGATGAGACATAGACCGCAAAGATGATTAGGTTTAGGGTTAGTATTATTGAATATTTAAAGGATATATAACACATTAATTACACTTCATTAATTTTTTCCATCTTTCTCATGATTTTTCTTTTATTTCATTAAATTCTTTTCACTTAAGAAAAAAATCACTCTTTCAAGATTTCATGATGTTTTCAACTCATCATCAATACATGGAAATTGTGACTTCTGGTATATCGGCAATGGAGAATTCTGATTGGTTAAGATTTCAATATTTAGAGACTTTCAACATTACTTTTTTATTAATTTCTGGGGAAAATTAGTGAAATTTTCACCATCAGCATGCAAAAGCATATAAAAAGTGCTATTTGAAAGAAACACTGACAGTGGGAAGGATTGTAAAGAGGCCCTATGATCTGAAAGATTCACTGCATATGCTGTAATGTGGTAGGTTCCTCAGTAGGCCTTTATAGAGATGAACAATATAAAGAAACCTTTAATGAAGACAGAAAGAAGATTAAATCAGCAGCCATTAAATATATTAAGTTTATAGCTCCCATTATATGTGTTAAGGGTACTAGTTTAGCTTGTGGGCGTAAGTTCCAGCCTTGGGACACTTAAGCAATATATATTCTACTTCAAGGAGAACATGCACATGATATAAGTGGGAGAATAACTAATAAGTGGGTATCCTTGTTATGGGCTGTGGGAGGAGAACAGCCCCCCCCCCCCATCACCATGTATTTAACAAAAGGTTTGCTTTGAAGTTCTGGGAATGCTACCAAACGAAGCAGATATTTGAAGACCAGAATTACAATGGCTGAATTGTTTTGACAGCCAAGTTGAGAGAACTAGTCTGAATATACTAATGTATTATTTTCTGAGCTGAAAATTTCCACTGGATAATCAGTTTTATATAGAAGACATTTAAAAAGTTTATGTTAGATATTTCTAAATAAAAATAAAAATAACTACACAGCCATACTTTATGCGTGTATACACACTCAAGTGTGCATGCACGCATGTACACATACAGCTGTCTAAGTATCCATCTCAGAAAAAATACAGACGCATATATTTGTCAACAGAGTTGCCACTGCCCCCTGTTACTGGATGCTTTTTTCACTTCCAATAACAAAGAGTAGTCATGTTATATAACCACACTGTTATGTAATTTCCAGTTATCCAATTGTAAAGATTGACTGAAATGGATCCATAATATTGTACAGCTTGATTACTCTGTGTGTGTGTGTGTGTGTGTGTGTGTGTGTGTGTGTGTGTGTGTGTGTGCGTGTGCGTATCCATATCCAAGTAGAGTCATGAGGAACACAAATCAGATATAAAACAGAACAATCAACAAGAGTTCAACATCAATATAATTGCAATGTGAAGAAAGAACGGAAGAGAATGAAATATTTTAGATAGTTATCCTTCTGCAAGAGCAGAAAATATGGAGAATGAGGGATGAAGAAAGTTAACTTAACAAAAGAAAATCCCCACCGGCTGTAGTTGAATAATTTGAGGAAAAGAAGAACAGAAGTGGATAGGATGAAATGTTTAGAATTGTGGTTAACAACTAAAAGAGAACTAGGGTAGATAGTCAGGGTGTGTTTGGAGAGAAAGAGAGGTGGGAGCATGTGGTCGTGCCTGTGAATATGTCCTACAAAATAGATGTCAACAAAGAGTGTCAATATAATAAACAGAGCTAAGATGTGTGAATGGAACAAGAATAGTGTCATTTTGTAGAAGGGAGATAGTGCAGTGTGTGTGTGTGTGCTTGCGTGCATGCATGTGCATGTGTGTGTCTCTGTGTGTATGAGAAGGTGTATTGATATGACTGTAAAGTGCATGAGAGGAAGTTTATCAGATTGTAGAAGTGTTTTAAGGAGCAATGGTGCTTTTAGATAAGGGTTAGCCCATGCTACATGTAATAAGTGGAAATAAGATTTTTGTGATGTTGTATAGTGCTGAAAACTGTGGGATACAGATAGGAGTGACTTGGAGGGTTGATGTGATAGGGAATGGGCCTGAATAATCTGGTGCTATTGTGTTGTTGAACGTCCAAAAATTGTTCCCTTCGTTTGTTGGCCAATCATTGATCACTTTCCACAATAGGCAAATGCCACTGTTATTTCTATCATTAAAGATTTGGGTGAAAACAGCGGTATCCACTACCAACCGTTTTCCTTCCTTACTTATCTATCATTCCTGCCCCCTCTACCCTTTTCAGTGCACCATGATATGGAAATAACAACTCTTTCAATACAACTGCCATAAATCCAACTTCTATATTTCTGGAACATCCTTTCTTTTGATTCTAACATAATCTCAATTTGGGTGATTTTCTAGTTCAGAATTCCTTCATCCATTGCCATATTCTGTCTGCATTCTTTGCCAGCACCACTCCCATTACAACAGTAGCACCTTAATTCAGAACATCACCTCTCTTAGCTCATCCTTCTATACCATCAAATGTTTCATGTGTTCTCTAAAACTTCATCTATTGCATAAAATAACAATTCTGTGTTCTATACTGGGAGACTGGGCGATAACTAGTTGATCATTTTGTGAAAGACTTGTTGGACTTTCTCTGTAATAACTTGGATCCCTTAGGGCTGTGGCCGATAATTTTAATTCCTCAAGTGTCTCAATATTTGTGGCGTTTGACAACATTTCTCCCATCCCAAATCTCTTGCTTGCAATGTGAACATCAATTAACTTTCCAGTTAAACACAACTACACCAAGTGGGATTAATAATCAAGTAGCCTTCCTCTGAAAACACTGCTTTTTCAAATAAAACCACTTCATACATGTACGCTTTCATAAGTGATCCATACTTAGTCCCCTCCACTTCATCCCACACACATTTAGGCAGTGCACTGCTCATCAACTGCACACTGACACTACAACACAGACAAACAACATTATGCTTTATTTACTACCCACACATCAATGCAGCTCATTCACATTTATCCTCCAGAATATATACACACAATCAAGCATACCCTGCAAAGCATACATAATACACTTCATAGCATGCTTTATCTTGTTTATCTCACTTAGCTTTTGCTTCATCTTTTCTTTTTTTTTTGTGTGCTGTAAACCATCATTCTATGCATTTCTACTCTGCTCACTTCGTCCTAACATTCAGAATGCTGCTTTACTGGGATAAACATTTTTTTTCTTTTCTTTTCATTTTTCCATTCTTGACAAAGGGCAACTGTCCAAAATATTAAATTCTCTGTTTCACTGCTTACAGTATAATATTTATATTATATTTATATAGTGCCGTTTCAGACAGCATAGGGAACAGTCAGACAGAGAGACAAAGAATTTTATGTATGCAAATGAAAAAAAAAAAATACACTTTGACACACATGGTGCCTGATAATATTACCTTGTAAAATTTGATTTGATTTGGTCGAGCTATTTGGGAATGCATAGAGAACAGACAGATAAGGAGGCAAACAATTTTATATATATAGATAAATATTCATATTATATTTTGTTCTTTGCATTGTTCTTGTTTTCTTTTGACTGTACACGGATATATATATATATATATATATATATATATATACATATATATAAATAATAATAATAATAATAATAATAATAATAATAATAATAATAATAATAATAATAGGGATAAAAATCTAAATTTACAGGTAAAAACTCAATTAACTCTAAAACTATATATTCATATATATATAAATGGTTTTACCGATAAAGGTTTTTTCATACTGAACTACTCGGCAAAATTGTTAATTATTAATTTTATTACTAATTGACGATTCCCTGCCCTATATCTGTATATTTTATATATATATATATATATATACATATACATATATGCACAAATATGTATTTGTGTATATGGTTTTAAAAATTTTCTTTGCAACTTTAAAGTTGTATGTCAGTTGTGCATACTGTAGAATTAAATATGTGAAAAATATAAATGCAGACCATAATGCAAATCTGAAATTTTAAAATTATGTTTTGTCGCTGATTTACTGTTATTCTTTAAACTACATTGGTTATCGTAACAACAGTTTAATGGAATAAACAACAACTTTTGTATGTCCCGACAAAATAAAATTGAATGCATCATTACATTTTTGAAGCTATCAATTATAATAGAATCCTTCAATCGATGACGATATCATATTTATAACTGGTTTTATAATGTTTAAAATATTATTCCTGTTGTAGATTGACCTCAAGTCACAAAACTTTGAAAGCCAGAATTTTAAAATTGCACAGTGGTGTTATAATTAGCCAGTATAAATGTGTAATGAAGGTGCATGGCTCAGTGGTTAGAGCATCAAGCTTACAATCGTGAGGTTGTGAGTTCGAATCCTGGTCCGGGCTGCATGTTGTGTTCTTGAGCAAGACACTTTATTTCATGTTGCTCCAGTTCTCTCAGCTGTAGAAATGAGTTGTGACGTCACAAGTGCCAAGCTGTATCAGCCTTTGCCTTTTCCTTAGATAACACTGGTGGCATGAAGAGGGGGAAGCCCGTATGCATGGGTGACTGCTGGTCTTCCATAAACAACCTTGCCTGGACTTGTACCTGGTGGGGGTGCATAATGTGTTGCATCAAGACCACCATTATTTCCTCAATACAACACACAATTATTTTATAATTTATAAAAGGCTGCAAGCTGGCAGAGTCATTACCATGCTACGCAAAATGCTTAGTAGCATTTCGTCTGTCCTTACGTTCTGAGTTAAAATTCCACCAAGGTTGACTTTGCTTTGCATTCTTTCAAGGTCAATAAAATAAGTACCAGTTGAATACTGGGGTCAATGTAATTGATTAACCCCCTCCCCCAAATTTCTGTCCTTGTGACTATCTATAGTAGAAAGGATCATAATATAATCCATTTTTAGCTTTTTTTATTAGATTTCTCATATATTTTTTAAGTCTGTAATAGTTCATTTGGAACTGTAAGGTACACATATGGGTTCCTAAATCCATCGTAATTATCAATGTTCCTAGATTTACACAGCATCATCATTTGGATGTAACAAGCATACCTGCCTCATTTTATAGTAGAAAACAATGTGATTTCTGAAGATTTATTGCCTGATTTTGTTTAAACATTAATGTTTTCGTTGATTTTCAGTGAATGTTACATTCCATTCTTTTATCCATTGAGCTATTATCTCATTTTCTTACATACCAATTATTTTATTTTATTATTCATTGATTGTTTTATTTCATTATTTATTGTCTGATTTGTCTCATTTCCCTATTCAATAATTGTTTCATTTCTCTATTTAGCATTTCTTTCATTATAATAATTAATCTATTGCGTTTGCTTTATAACTAATCTATTGTTTGCATCTTTCTGTCTAGAAATTGCTTCAGTTGAGTTTATTATATGTTTATATTGCTGTTGATATTTTATACTGATATACATATAACATACATGTATGTATGTATGTATGTATGTATGTATGTATGTATGTATGTATGTATGTATGTATGTATGTATTATGTATGTATGCATATGTATGTATATATATGCATGTATATATATGTATATATGCGTTTGTATGCGTGTGTGTGTATATGTGTATATATATATGTATATGTATGTATATTTATGCATGTATGTATATATATATGCGCCTTACTGGCACATGTGCCGGTGACACATGAAAAACAGCATTCGAGCATGGTCATTGCCAGTGCCGCCGGACTGGCTCCCATGCAGGTAGCATGTAAAAAACACCTTGAGCATGGTCGTTGCCAGAACTGCCTGACTGGCCCTCATGCCAATGGCACATAAAAGCATCGACTACACTCTCGGAGTGGTTGGTGTCAGGAAGGGCATCCAGCTGTAGAAACTTTGTCAGATCAGATTGGAGCTTGGTGCAACCTTCTGGCTTGCTAGTTCTCAGTCAAACTGTCCAACCCATGCCAGTGTGGAAAGTGGACGTTAAACGATGATGGTGATATAAACGCCTAGTTTTAGAATAGAGGCAGCTGATAAAGGAATAATTCCAAGTGGCTTGTTTGCTTTCCTATGTGTTTGTTTTGTTGTCTGTAAACAAAGTCCGTTTTGTTTTTATGTTCCCGTTCATTTTTCTAACGTCCTGTACCCGAATATGCATCTATATATACATGTAGATGTAGGTATACATGCATATGCTTATATATAATTTGTTTTATGTATATATATATATGAGGAGCTTACTTTAAAAACCGGTATAAGTGCATATTTGGTCGATTTCATGATAACCATTAAAACACAATCTGCAAGCTGCTGGCTTCATGCACGTGGAATTTTTTTCTGTCAAACTAAAGTAGATGCCATAGAGACAGTAGGTGAATCTTAGTCTTCCAATCAAAATCAGACATATTTGTTGTTTTAAATAATTACTCAAAAGTCATTCTGATGCATATATCTGGTTTTGAAAGTAAGCTCTTCATATATATATATGATAGCAATTTTGAAAAGAGTAAATGAAATCTGCCATATTTTATTTATGTCATAACATATTTGATTTCATATTCTTCTGAATTTAACCCAACATCCAGCAAAACGGTTACTAATTTACTTCATCTGTTCCTCTATAAAATTTATACACCATCCTTAAAACTCATTGAAACCATTATATACTAAAATGATAGTTTCTTAATGTACATGCATAAATACATTCATTCATGCATACATACATGCACACACACACACACACACACACACACACACATACATACATACATACATACGTGCATACATATGTGCATACATACGTGCATACATATGTGCATACGTACATGCATACATACGTACATACATACGTGCATACATACATACGTGCATACATATGTGCATACATACGTGCATACATACGTGCATACATACGTGCATACATATGTACGTACATAAAAATACTGTCCTGGAATAAATATAGAGAATTCCCTTGTTATTGAATACATACACAAACATCAGCACAAGGAATACTGGCAGAAAATTCCCATCAAAATATTTGTCAAGTCTAAGCATACCAGACTGGGTATTGTTGTTTGAGACAGACAAGAAAAGATAAGTACAAACAGAGAGATCAGCTGTCCTGATATTGTGAATATCTCTTTGAAAAATCAAAGAGAAAGAAGAAAGCATGAACAACTGCTTAAAAACCTCCAGCTTCTATATTCAGATTGCAAATTTACATTTATACCAATAATAATTGGTAGGCATCGGTGGACTAAGCATTTACTTACAAAACCAAGTGCCCCAATTACTATTGGTATAAATGTAAATTTCTAATCTGGATTCAGAAGCTGTAGGTTTCAAATCAGTTGTCCAAAGTTATCTTCTTCTTCTTTGATTTTTGAAGAGATATTCACATCAGCAGGACAGCTGACCTCTGTGGTGATGCATACTTTTTCTTGTTTGCCCCAAGCAACATTATCTGACCTGTTATGCTTATACTTGACAGATGATTTGATGAGAATTTTCCAGCAGTATTCCTTGTGCTGGTATTTGTATATTCATTCAATAACAAGGGGACTCTGTATATTTATTCCCGGACAAGTCTTTTTTCCAAAATGGTATTGTACATTGTTTTTGTGACAATGTCATATCACATAGGGAGGTAGTACCTTGATAACAATTTTGGTCAGCTTTTAATCAGAAATATGATGTAACCTACATTTACGGCTGCATCTTGGAACTCCAAGTGCTTCACTGTCTCTTTTCTTGATAGGTATTTAGCAGCAATCTTCTATTCTTGGTCTACAAATGCATCGTCTTTGAAGTGTGATGGGATGTAGTGGTCATGAGAGGCTTTGCTTCAGTGTTACTATATTCTTCAAATCTACAAGAAACATAACCAAGGTATGCTGAGCATTTCAGTTCCAAGTTTTCTCTAAGGTATGCTAATCCAGCTGATTTGGGGTTGTATGGAAGGTCATCAGGAAGATAGTAGTTCCTGAGGAGCTCACTTCCAACATGTATGATATTGTTTGCATTACATTTCAACACCAAGTTAATGTATTTATTTTTGCTACTGTTGTTTAGCAAGTGTTGGCTGAGAGATACTATGTGACATTCAAAGGCTGTCTGCACTGATCTCATGCCCCCACCTCTTTTATCTCTTCTTAAGTAGAGCCTGTCAATATCACTATTTTTGAGAAAGATTTCCAGTTGATGTAAGAATTTTGCAGGTTTTAATGTCTATGTATGTATGTATGTATGTATGTATGTATGTATGCATGAATTTGTATATGTGTGTATGTATGTATGTATGTATGTATGTATGTATGTATGTGTGTGTGTGTGTGTGTATTTATTTATCTTAAATGCAGTAAATATATTTACAAGAAAGAGAAAAAACTATTTCCAGTAGTGTGAAAACTGCATTTCTGATTTTCAATTGGATTTTCTTAGATTTTCTATTCAGTCAATTCCTAACAGAATAAATGGATGACTTTTGATGCAGGTATTTGCCACTTGTCTTATGAATAATACATTATACAATTTTGAAGTAAATCTCATGGAGAAAATTTTAATGAAGACACTAAATGCTATTGTTAGTCACGGTCATTTCTATCAGATGGCATATTCACATGAAATATTAAAATGGGTTATTTATTAATTCTTCTGACAGAGGAATTGATCACAACACAGCAAAGTATCTAACTATTCATCAAATTTAACCTTGGCTTCTCTTTTCTTACTTGCACTTTCTCAAGATTTTTTTAATTATTTTCATTTATACACATGTAGCTGTGTAGGCACTAGCATGGCTGTGTGCTAAGAAGTTTGCTTCCCAACAACATAGCTCTAGGTTCAGTCCCACAGTGTGGCATTTTAGGCAAGAGTTTTCTACAATAACCGCCAGCTGAGCAAAGCTTTGTAAGTGAATATGGTAGACAGAAATTGAAGGAAGCCTGCCGCGTGTGTGTGTGTGTATATATGTGTGTGTTTGCGTGTAAATATATACATATTTATATATAGTTAGGTTATGTTCTGTTAAAAACATAGTAGAATACAGTATCAAACTTGCCCACCTTCAGATTTTGCCCAGTGCTAACCAACAGTAGCATAATACCTACTGCCAGATTTACATTGGGAATTCTGTAGCATGTGAATGGATAATTGAATAAGTTGCGAGATCTTGTTCTTGAGACACAATGCAAGGAAACAGTTACATAACCAAATACCTGCAAATCTGAAGAACTATGTTGCATAGAAACAATTGTAGTAATCACAAATAAATGTTCTTGTGTATAAGCATATGTGTGAGTGTATTTGTGAAATAGTAAAACTTAGTATATGCAACCTAGCATGTGAAACAAAGTGGACAGCCAGTGCATCCAATGCCACTCATGTCAAGCATGCAGTGGCATGTTGACTGCGAGAAGATTGGAACTGCCAGTGTCTGCTAGATTCAAAAGAGCCAGTTGCATGTGTTGGCATCAAAGTCAAAAATTTACTAACAGGGACAGCGATTATATATCACGTGAGGAGATACAACTGGATCCCATTATATAGGTAAACCATTGCTCAATTTAAATCTTGTGTGCATGTGGATCTATGTGGTATCGAAACATGTGTAGTGTTCATTAAATAGCTCTCTAAACATACGCATTCTTGACTCTATTTATTCAATTTTGTGTGTGTGTATGTGTGTAATTGTGTTTGTGTTTGTCTCATAACACCACTTGACAACTTGTGTTGCAAAAAGAGGCTGGTAGAATAAGTAACAGACTTTACAAAAAAGACTTGGGTTAATTTGTTCAATTAAACCCTTTAAGGGGGTGCCCCAGCATGACCACAATCTAATGACTGAGACAAGAAAAAGATAAACGATATCTTTTATCTTTTACTTGCTTCAATCATCTTTTATTATTCTCTGATGTTTTACCACAATTACTTAAAGAGCATGTATTCATGTATTTCTTTTTAAAAAATGAAAAATATTTCTTTGTTTTGCTATATGTTTGCTTTATCAATCTGTTCAATCTATGCTTGCATGGAAAATGAACATAAAATTATTATGAAGATGATGATGGTGATGATGATACATACACAACATACACACAATACACACACACACACAAACACACACACACAACATACACACATGCACACACACACACACACACACACACAACACACATGCACACTCACACACATGCACACACACATATAGAAAGAGAGCGAAATAATGAGAAAGAGTGAGAGAGGGAGACAGTGTGTGTGTGTTTGTGTGTGTGTGAGAGAGAGAGAGAGGGAGATATAATTTTGAGTCAGTGGCAATCATGCATAGCACTATCTGAGATATAATAAGTAAACATTTTATGAAGCAAGGTATTTCACTAAGATGGAAAATAATACAACAGTCTGAAAGAAATTCATGGAATGTGTGTTTTTCTTTCTTTATAGAGTTTAGCAGTAAGAGAAAACACAGAGAAAACTCATAAAAAAAATAAGAACAAGTAAAAATACCCTAATTAATTAATATGGAATAGCATTTCTCTTAGCATTCTTTATGTTACTAATCTTTTGATTAGATAATCAGATTGCTTTTACCAGGAATTCATGTTCTACAGTCCCCCAAAGTGGACCACTGTTTGCAAATTTTCTTCCAAGAAGTTTACACCCAATAATAGTGCACCTGAGCTCTGTATACAATAAGTTCATTTTTATTATTATCATCATCATTATCATCATCATATTCCTAAATATTCTCAATTAGATGCACATCTGGACTCTGACCTGGCTAGAACACCATTTTATGGAGTTTTCTCTGACAATTTTTTGGTTGCTTTTGTAATATGGGTAAGAGCATTGTTGAGTTAAAAATTACTTCATAATTTTTTTTTTTATTACTGGAAATGATATTTTCAGAACAAGAAATAATTGTCTTGTTAATAATGTTAGGACTTCCAAGATAGTAATTTTCTGTACAACTCTTATCAGCTCACCAACGACTACAAATGAAAATGTACACCTTACAATGATTCTACCTATTCACAGTTACTGAAATACACTCTGTATGGATTCTCTCACCATGTCTGCGAAAGGTAAAGTTCTGGGTCACGACTACAAAACTAATGTCTTGATATAAAACACGCAGGGATGTTTCTAAAGTTTGTCTGAATCACAATCACTATACTTGACCACAAAGTACAGTTTCTTTAAACGTTGTTTTCTTTTAGTTAACAGAGCCTTCTTAAGCACCCCGTTTAGCAGCAAAGTTCAGCATCTTTCAACCTTCATGTTATAGTTCTCCCTGATCCTTTTTACTGCTGTAGTGTCTTCTGTTTTAATGAATCAAAAGACAATAGAATCAGATATAAGCAATCAACTCCCACATTACAGTGAGATTCTTTTCTTTTCAATAACCATCATCACAGCTTCTGTGGAACTAAATCTATGGAAAACCTGTATGTCTATGTGATACTCCAGCAGTCTTGGACTTGTTAGAGTGGCTGTGAAAGCAATATTGTTACTCTTGACATTATAAGAAAAGTCTTGGAATATGGGTGCGGGTGTGGCCGTGTGGTAAAAAGCTTGCTTCCAAACCACATGATTTTGGGTTCAGTCTCACCACGTGGCACTTTGGGCTAGTGTCTCTTACTATAGCCTCAAGCTGACCAAAGCCTTGTGAGTGGATTTGGTATACAGAAACTAAAAGAAGCCCATCACGTGTGTGTGTGTGTGTGTGTGTGTGTGTGTGTGTGTGCGTGTGCGTCTGTGTACGTGTACATGTGTTTGTGTGCATGTAGGAGTGTGTGTGTGTGTGTGAACGTGTGTGTGTATTTGTCTTTGTACCCCCATTGATTGACAACTGGTGTTGGTGTGTTTGCATCCCTGTAACTTAACAGTTCAGCATAAGAGACTGATCGAATAAGTACCAGGCTTGGAAAAATGGATAAGCATCGAGTTTGACTCATTCAACTAAAAATTCTTCAAGGCAGTGCTCCAGCATGGCCGCAGTCTGATGACTGAAACAAGTAAAAGATAAAGGATATCTTGTATGAGAGCCATGAGTTTCTCATGCTTGATATGTTTAAAGATGGTGTCTTTCTGATTCACACTTTATTGATTCTCCTGTTTTACAAGAAATACTTCTCACACTTTTATAACTTTCGTGTTCCCTAAGTTACCTTTCCTCACACACTTACTTCTTCACAACCTGCTTGTAGTTACTTTTTCCAGAATGTTCTCAGAGATGAAACCACTTTTCATGCCTCCTTAGTTTTCTGTGTACAATTTACCATCTACATGTAATTTCATTATATTATGCAAGAAATACACTGTTTTCTTGAACAGAAATCTTGAGCCACTGCAGGCCCAAGACCCACAAAATGACCAAATTGACTACAAAATTTGGTCATTTTGACTACAAATTGACTACAAATTTGGTCATAAAATCACTGATGATTTCCTACCATGGAAAACTGCCTCTTAACATCAAATTATCTTTTTCTGAGCTAAATAATATTGTAATGCTGATCGTTTATTGACAAACTACAATGCTCAAGTGTAACTCATATTAGAATGCTGCTCACATAACTGGGATAGTGTTATTGCTGTGCTCACAAATAAATGAGATTGGATCTAAATTTTAAAAAAAGCCCATCCGGTGATAGACAAATATTCACTCAGTAATATGCTACTGGGCCACAGATGTGTTGATTCTCCATTCTACTATAC
>NC_142937.1:58594994-58652494 GCF_046866305.1 Octopus bimaculoides | reverse complement strand
GACTGAAACAAATAAAAGAGAAAAGAGTATATATTTCACCAAAGCAGTATTACATTTTATCATATTTAATTTCTCATAAATATAGTTACGATTCTTTCATGATATATTACAGCAAAACTTTATATTGAGTTACCCAAGGTTTCACACCCACAAAGCCAAAGACTTGTGGCTAACTCTATATAAAATTTGGTTGTAATAATTACTGCTCTATTTTATAGAGGGTGCTGCTTTCTGATAAATGTTTTTTTTATTATTTGCCTTTCATTCTTCCAGGGTTGATAAAAAAAAGGTCCTAGTTGAGTAATAGTGTAGATGTAATTGGCTTAACACTTCCCCGAAATTGCTGGGCTTGTGCAAAAATATATATATATATATATGCATACACATATACACACACATATATATAGTTTAAAAATTTAGATTCAGGTGAATATGGTACTTAAGTTTAGGCACCAGAATTAAGTATAGTATTATCCATATAGTTTCAAAACAAGGTGATTAAAAGTCAAAATAAGCAACAAGGATATCCAAAGTTAATGCAGTACAACCGTTTCATGCGACTCTATTTAATTAAGCAATGTGAACATTACATCAAATGTAAAATGCAGAGCAATCCTCAGCTGCACAAGGATATAGAAATTTAATGAAATTACATTTAAACAGAAGGACATAATTTTATAACTACATCTATAACTTTCCAAGTAGAAAGGAAGAATACAAAAAGGCATTTTGACTTAGCCAGACCATACAGGCTAGTAAAAAAAAAAAGAAGTTAAATAGTTATATATCTCTATGTGTGTGCATGTATGTGTGTACATATATATATGTATATGTATATTTAGATATGTATGTAAATGTATAGCTGCAAGGATAGCTGTGCGGTAAGTAGTTTGCTTCCCAACCACATGGTTCCAGGTTCTGTAAGTGACTTAACCTCTTGCTCAAAATTACTGGCCTTGGGGCAATATTTGAAACCAATAAATATGTGTGTTTATCTGTTTATATATGTATAGGTATATATGTATATAGCTATATATACATATACATATACATATATATATGTGTGGGTGTGTGTGCTTGTATATATATATATATATATATATATATATCATCACCATCATCATCATCATGATCGTTGTCATCATTTAACATCCGCTTTCCATGCTGGCATGGGTTTTGGACAGTTTGACTGAGGACTGGTGAGCCAGAAGGCTGCACTAGGCTCAATCTGATCTGGCAAAGTTTCTACAGCTGGATGCCTTTCCTAATGCCAACCACTCCAATAATGTAGTGGGTGTCAGTCCTATTCTATGACACCTTTAGCAAGTGTCTCCTATAATAACCTTGGGCCAACCAAAGCCTTGTGAGTGAATTTGGAAGATGGAAACTGAAAGAAATCCCCTTGAATGCATGTGTGTCTTTGTGTTGATTTTTGTCCACCATCGCCACTTGACAACTGGTGTTGGTGTATTTACATCTCCATAACTTTGGCAAAAGACAAAGGCATAGAAAGAAAACAAGGACTGGGTTAATTAGTTTGATGGTATGTACTCAAAGGAGTGCTCCAGCATGGCTTAAGTCTAATAACTAAAACAAGTAAAAACATATGTATATATATATATATATATATATATATATATATACATATATATATATATATATATATATATATATATATATATATATATATATATATATATATATATATATATATATATATATAGTTGAAAAAAAGGTTAGAGAGCTATGCAAATCAAATTTTTATATATAAAAGATGGAGGTAGCAATAGCACAGAAGTAAATCTAAGACATTTCAATTTAAGAGAGAATGTTTTTAAAAAATTATATAAAGAAAATAATACCAGTTTCGATGTATCTCATCTTATCAAATATCACTAAAAATTTATAAAAATTTGAAGTAAAAACTGTTTATCTTCAGTCTGTGGTTCAAGAAGATGAGATGCATCAAAACCGGCAATATTTTCTTTATATAATTTTTTATTAAATTCCCTCTTGCATTGAAATGTTTTAGACTTACTTCTGTGCTATTTCCACCTCCATTTTTTATATATATATTATGAGTGTGTATGTATGCATATGTATGCACACACATACCACACACATATATATATATATGTGTCTGTGTGTGTGTGTGTGTGTGTGTGCGTATATTTCGATGGATGTCTTTATATATGTGTGTGTATGTATATATACATTTATGTATATATATATATATATATATATATATATATATATATATATATATATATATATATATATATATATATATATATACGTACATACGTATATACGCATTGAACTATATATAAAGATGCACATACAAGGTGCATTGAAAAAGTATCCAACTTTATTTTTTCTCACCGAAACTAATGTTGCATGCTCAAATTCCTTTGGGTGGAAGGTGGTGCCACCTTCCCTGCACATGAGTGAAAATTTTTGCACCTGTAGGCTGCATCAGTTTTAGGTTATTGTACCTAGATGGCAGTCCTAATGGAACACTGCCTCTAGTTGCACAAATTGACCCCAGGACTTTTTCTTTGTAAGCCTGGTACTTATTCTATCAGTTTCATTTGCTGAACCGCCAAGTTTTGGAGATGTAAACACACCAACATCGATTGTCAAGCAACAGTGGAGTGACAAACACAGACACAAAAATACTATAACAGTTTCACAAATCTTTGGTCAACCCAAGGCTATTGTAGAATACACTTGCCCAAGGTGCTACGCAGTGGGACTGAACCCAGAACCATGTGGCTGGGAAGCAAGCTTCCTACTACACAGCCACTCCATATATAAACACTACCATATATGGATATATATTAATAAATATATACATATTTATACATAAATGTGTGTGTGGATATGTATACATATATATGCGCATATATATATATATATATATATATATATATATATATATATATATATATATATATATATATATATATATCTGCACATATGTATATATGTATGCATGTATATATATATATATATATATATATATATATATATATATATATATATATATATATATATATATATATGTATATAATCAGGCAATCTACAAGGAATTTTGTGTAGCGCTGTGTCGGCATGATTTGAAAAAGTATATGGAAAAGTTAAAGGAGTACAGTGAACTTGCCTTGAGGGGTAGAAAAAAAGAGAATTTGAAGAAAGAGGTTTACATCTCAGCCATCAGTTGCAGCCAGATTTTCAACGTGAGATGTAGAACGCTGTCTTTCTTCAACTTCTCTTTTTCTCTACCAATCAATGAAGGTTTACTCCCAAAACGTTGGAATACCTACTCCTCACAGCAAGTTCACTCTACCCATTTCACTTATATGTATATATATATATATGTATATATATATATATATATATATATATATATATATATATATATATATATATATATATATATATATATACTACATATATGGGAAAATCTGCCTGTGTTTGTTTGCGGAGTTGTTATCGATTTTGATGACACTTGATACGTGAGTAAAACACATGTCTGGAAACCTCATGGCATACATAGATTGTTGAAAAATCGATAATAGGGCCCCCAGAAGGGATCCTTATACATAACTAATATATTTTATCTTAACAGCCAAGGGAAATAACCCATTCATTTTCCTATATTATTTGGTATAAATCAAATTGAGTATGATAATTTCTTAGCATTTGAACTGTTAGAGTTATTTTCAAAATTTATCCAGTACAACCCTTAAACAAGTAAATAGTATTTTCCTAAACATTAGATCTACTTATTTCGGTTGGTGACTTATTCACGAATATACCATGAATGACGATGCCTTTCATGTCACTTCAGCCAATTGACAAGCACTGCATGAAAAGCTGTTCTGCTTTTAGACAAATGCACTGTCAACACAAATGTCACACCCTCTTTACATGTAGGAACACCTTCTTAAAATCTATCTGTACATCTTGAAAATAGTCAGCATGTATATTTCCCAGAAGACAATGCTTAAAATGTAGTTCTGAATCCATGAGTAACTACTTTGACAGCTTTCTTCAAATTATGCCGATGTAATGTGTTTGCCTGAACACTGTTGTATGTAGAAGTCCCCATGTACTATACCTGGGCAAACAATAGATGGAACAGACACAAGCAAGGAACATGCATTGAAGGCTGGGAAGAAGGTGCTGTCTTCTGAAGTGGGGCCATCAGACAGGTGTACACTGTGCACCCTAATCAGCAGGAGTGCTTCTTTCTGCATCTACTGCTACACACTGTCAGAGGTCCTACATCATTCACAAACTTTTGAAGACACAATGGGAAGTCTGCATGACCTATAGAGAAACCTGCACCAAACATGGACTACTGGAGGACATTGCTCACTGACCAGACACTAAGTCAACTGTGCTGGCTATTTTCTATCATGTTGATGACATGTGGTTTTCATGAACCTCACAAGATTTGGGTGATCCACAAAACCAGCATGACAGAGGACACCTAGAAAGGATTCAAAGGAAAACCTCATCGGAAATTGCCACGTTTAATAATGCATTTTACAATGAGGCATTACTTGACCTGGACACCCAAGTACAAGCTATGGAGGTCAAGGCAATTCCACATTTGGCTATTCCATAACTGACTTCACAATTTGGGTATTCATAATTTATTGGGAATTCCTAAAACCAAGATCCTGTGTAAGACAGTTCGGTATTTTCTGTAAAAGCACAAAAACCGTTTTAAGTTCTACATACTTTGTATTGTTGTTATTGGATTAACAAAACAATTATGAGAATGGAACCAAGTGATAAGACCCACTTTTCCAGGAATTACCTGAGTACATCAGTTAGTATATATGTGTGTGTGTATATATGTGTGTATCTATATATATGTGTATATATATATATATATATATATATATATATATATATATATATATATATATATATATATACATATATATATATATATATGTACATATATTTGTATGTATATATACGTACATATGAAAACAAATAACACTAATTTTGATTTATTTTTATGAGTACACATATATATGCATACGCTCTCAAATTTATATATACTTATTTGAGGACATATATTAATGTACATGCCAGTGAAAGGTTATCCATACTCTGCCCATATTATCTGCGTGTATATGTTTGTTTGCAAGTTTACAAAAATCAATCCATACATTTTCTGTGTTTGTATAGACATACATTCATATATATACACGTCATTTGTATATATATATATATATATATATATATATATATATATATATATATATATATATATATATATATATATGTATGTATGTATATATATGTATGTATGTATATATATGTATGTATGTATACATATATATACATACACACATATACGTATACACACACCCACACACACATATATATATATATATGCATGCACATACACACTTGAAATCTATAGATTTATGTTTATACACAAACATATAAAAGCAGATAAAAGCATACAAATGAAAACAGATGAAAATATATGCATTTATTAGAAATATATATTGATATACAAATGTATTTAATAGTTCCTCAAATATTGCCAAAATTTTCCACAAAATGTAGTCTACTTCGAATACATTATACAAAAACTCTGTCAATTTTAAAGTTTCTATTTGATTTATAGCCTTTGTATTTAAGACTATCTTTTAAAAGCATGCAATATGCTTTAGAAAATAATATTCACTTAAAGTTCATTCCTCACAGTATGTGATATACTGATATTTGAAATATAATGTAGAATATTTTATACATATGTATATATGTGTTGAGTATAATATAAGCATGTAAATATATATATATATATACATATACATATGTTCGTTATGATATGTGGTGTGTGCCTGAAGAATATGTTTTGGTATTTCTCAAAATATGAAACTATTAGTAGTGCTTTAATACATGTATTGTGCTCTTTAAATAAATAATATTCATCTCTCACCAGATGGAGTACATTTTTGTTGAGTTTTCTATCATTATCTGTATGTATGGTTGTATATATGCATGCATGCATGCATGTATGTACATACAATGTGTGTTCAAAAGTATCTGACTTTATTCTTTTTGCCATCAAAGCGAATGTCATGTTGGCAAAATCCTTTGGATGGGAGATGATGTCACCCTTCCTGCAGATGCTTTGCGCTATAGGCCACATTAGTTCCCAACTGTTGTACCTAGAGTACAGATGTATAATACATGCACATCAAACTTTTGTTTTCATACAAGATATCCAAATACATCAAACAGAGACCATAAATTTATGCCTCATATATATTCTAAGCCATTAGTTGCTACCATGTTAATTTATGTTTACTGATATACCAACATATATCATTACCACTCAGCCAGTCCATATTTTTACATAAAACTATGGTTTCATATAGGTTACTTATTATTCTTGATACATACATGCATACATATATATAAATGTGTGTGTGTATTGTTGTATTTCGGGATGGTTATTTTATTTTATTTATTTATTTTTTTTTTTTTTGACAAATAAACATACGCGTTATATATTCATTCTTCATTCATTTA
Source organism: Octopus bimaculoides (assembly GCF_046866305.1). Classification (NCBI taxonomy): domain Eukaryota; kingdom Metazoa; phylum Mollusca; class Cephalopoda; order Octopoda; family Octopodidae; genus Octopus; species Octopus bimaculoides. The sequence goes on along the minus strand of NC_142937.1, from coordinate 58,645,924 downwards.
TTATTGTTCTTATTTTAACTCATGTCCATTGTCTGGAAATCTTTCGTCACACATCTGTGACCTCTTCAATGACACTTTCCATTCTTCATGTGTGGTCCTGCTTAGAAATGGACTAAGCAGAGCAGGAGCCCACATGAGGACAGAAAGTATCACTGAAGATACAGATGTGTGATGAAAGATTTCCAGACAATGGACATAAGTTAATATATGAACAGTAATGATTGAGTGAAGAACAAATATATAGTGCGTGTGTTTATTTGGCAAAAACAAAATTACCATCTTGAAATGCAACGTTAGTCTAAACACATGGTTTCACATATATATACAGGGTATGATGGGTAAATAGTTGCCATTTTATATTCTTTATTTCGTGCATGCCCTTTGTTTGTTTTTGATTTTATCAACAACACAGTATAGAAGGGTCAGCTAGGAACTGTCTGTGAGAAAAACAGCACCATAATGCAATTCACTCTGCCAGGAATTTGGAAACCACATCCTGTACTGCTTGACATTCACACTGGAAGCTCCAGTACAATCATTTCAGAGGGTTTGGGTGTCAATCTGAGAACAGTGCAATCTGAGAACATGTACCAAGAGTGATAAAAATCAAACATCCATTCAACATCATGGTGTTTAGAGTGATTACTGGTGATGGCAACATTATGCCTCCATTCATCTTCCCACATGGCCTCACACTCAACATGGAGGCCTACATCAAGGGCCTGGTGGAATTAGTGCTGCCTTGGGTCAAGAGGATGGCTACTGGAAGACTCTATGCCTGGCAACAAGATTCTGCACCATGCTACACATGCAGGAGAACCCAGTCATGGCTGTCACACAATTTCTGCTACCACATTATCCCTATCATCTGGCGACCTAACTCCTCAGACTGCAACCCCCTTGATTATTATGTGTGGGGTGCAGTTGAGTGAGAGACCAACAAAACTTGTAACACCAAAGATGAACTGAAGGCAAGGATTATGGCAGCATTCACCAACTTAAACAAGATGGCTGTCCAGAAGAGTTGCAGGAGATTTTGAGTTTGTCTGGAGGTCATGGTCGAAGCCAATGGCAATTTTATTGAACAAATTTACTCCTTAGTATCTCAAATATTTTTATGTAATTTTGATAAATATATCTGTTAAAATGAGATGTTGGTATTATTTTCATTTTTGTGTAATTTAGGTGAAAGTTTATTCACTGCACCCTGTATATAAACACACACACATACCTTTATGTATATAGCTATACATGCATGTATGTATAAGTATGTTCTTTTACTTGTTTCAGTCATTTGACTGTGGCCTTGCTGGAGCACCACCTTTAGTCGAGCAAATCGACCCCAGGACTTATTCTTTGTAAACCTAGTACTTATTCTATCATCTATTGCCTAACTACTACGTTATGGGGACGTAAACACTCCAGCACGAGTAACATTCTAGTGAAGTTGAACATCTTATCTGGCCACCACAGACCCCAGATCTCAATATTATTGAACATTTATGGTGGATTTTAGAAAAACAAGTAAGGAGTCAATATCCTCCACCATCATCACTACAAGAACAGGAGACTCTTTTAGCTGAAGAATGGACAAAATTTCCTTCAGAACCAATTCAAACTTTGTACGAATCCATACCAGTATGGCCACAGCTCATTGGCTAAAACTATTAACAGAATATATGTGAGTGTGTGTATGTATATGTGTGCAAATGTGTGATTGTTTTTGTGTCAATCACAAAGACAATCACGCACGAGCTGTGGCCATACTGGTGCACTATCTTTTCATTTGTAGTTAATTGTGCCACACACTGTATTGGTCTGCACTTATAATCTTTTGAAGATTATAAGAAACTAGTATAATTCTAGTATTGGAATTTATCCATGCATATACACACACACACATACATAATTGTGTATGTATTAGAGAGTGTGTGTGTGTGTGTGTGTGTGTGTATGTGTGTGTGTAGTTATGTGCTGGTCTATGAAGAAGGTTGTAGCATCAAGATACATCTTACAAATATTCTGTGATACATCATCAGTAATGTTTCTGGGGTTTTAAGGGATTTCAAGTCTTTCAATCTCGTCCTGTCCATCCACCTTGTATTGATGAAGTCTCAGCTAGCATCACAGCTGGCATACTTGCCATGAACACAGAAGGCAAGAAAGTGACAGTGAAGTGCTATGATCAGAGGCTGCTGAAATTTAGAATTCCTGGGATATACAAGATTCACTTCATGTTGATCCCATAAAGGAATCAGCAATTCTAGTTGACTGCAGTTTGGTAGATAAAGTGATTAAGGACATGAAAAGGAGGAGAGCTATCAGTCCATCAGGGGTAGTTGCAGAGATGCTCAAAATATTCAATGAGGTATGACACATGATTACCACCTGTATATATAACCAAGTTATTCAGGAAGGTGCCATACTCAAGATTGGTACAGCTGTATCATTGTAAACAGCTACAAAGACAAAGTAGATGCCTTAGTGAGAGGAAACTATATAGAATCAAACTGCTGGATTAAAGTGACAGAGAAAGTCAGAACATAATTGATCCTAGGTAGAATAGACTTACATGAGGTGTAGCATAGCTTCACCCCTAGAGGAGGTATCATGGATGCAATCATCCTTGTGGGGTAATTGCATAAATACTTGGCTAAGTGTAAGCCACTATTCAAGGTATTTGTGGAGGTGGAGAAGATATTTGGCAGACTTCAGCATTCAGTAATTTGGTGGATACTAAGAAAACTAGGTGTTGATGAATGGCTTAAAAAGGCAATACAAACAATGCACAGAAATGCAGCAAATTAAGTAAGCATCAACACCTATTCCAGTAATAGATTAATCTAGTTTTTAAAACAGGAGTCCATCAAAGTTTAATCCTGTTCTCTTCTTTCCTGTCATTGTCTAATAGACTGCCATAGAGGAGTTTAAGACTGGCTGCCTTTAGGACTTCATATATACTTATGATCTAGGTGTTATATCTCATAGCTAAATCCATTGTAGAATTAAAGAGGAAATTCTATTCATTGATGCTAGCTCCAGAATCAAGAGGCCTCAGGGTATAATTAAGGCTATAGTGAATAGGACACTAGATAGATCCCAGGTATTTTCAGGGAAATGGTCTTGCTTGGTATGTAGAAAAGGAGTAGGTATAAAGTTCATATGGTGTACTCAAGGTAAGCTATGAGCACACACAAGAGCTGTAGAGGAATCACAGAGAGGACAAAGAAACTAAGCTTCATATGTGATTGACACATTGGAGCAGTATCTACCATGAGCATACCAAAAATAAACTGTCTCACTGAAAGTATAATAGTTGATAGTTTTTGTTTTCAAAAAGATGTAATTAACAGAAATTGTGGTTGCTTTGAAAATATAGTAACAGACTAACAACAAGTTCTAAAAAGTTGAGGAAGCTTCTATCAGTGCTAGCAACAAATGCCTTTCCCTCAGAGTGAAGGGTAGTTATATAATGCTTATATCAGAACTATGATGTTGCATAGTAATGAGACATGGGATTTTAATGCAGAGGATTTGAGAAGACTGGAAAGAAATGAAGCTCACATGCTCTGCTGGTTGTGCAATGTAAGGATACATGAATATGAAAGTGCAAATATATTGAGTGAAATATTGGACATAAGAGGAATCAGAGAAAATGTGCAACAGAGAATACTGCACTGGTATGATATGGATGAGGCCAACTCTGTAAAGAAGTGTACATCTCTTAATATAGGTGAAGCTTGAGAGAGAGGTAAAACCAGGAAGACATGGGATGAAGTGGGAAAGCTGGTCAAAGGACTTCGGATTTCATGGAGAAAATGACAAGATATCAGAATAACTGATGATATGGTGTTCTCAAGAAGAATTATCCATTTTGATGGAAGTGAAATTCTGGAAGCACAATACGTATCTATAAATGCACATCTGCCTTTCCTCCAACTAATTTCTTCCTCAAGACACCCCCACCACCCATCACCTATCTAATTTGCAGTATTCTACTACTATAATTAAAGTAAGGTGGGAAGCTAGAACAATTAGCACCCATGGGCAAAATGCTTAGCAGTATTTCACCCATCTTTACATTCTGTGTTCAGATTCTGCCAAGATTGACTTTGCCTTTCATCCTTTCAGGATCGATAAAATAAGTACCAGTTGAACTCTGGGGGTCAGTTTACACCAACCCCAAACTTGCTGACCTTGTGCCAAAATTTTAAATCAATATGTATATACAAAGTGCTGCATGTAAGCCATGCCATTGTTGCAAAGCAGATGTAAAAATGGTGATGATGAGGAAGATGATAATGAGGAAGATGATGATGATCATGATGATTGTAATGATGATGATGGTGATGATGATATATATGTATAAATCTTTGTATGTTTATGCTCTTTCACTCTCACTCTCTTTCTTTTTCACACTCTCTTTCACTCTCTTTCTCACTATATCAATCTATCTATCTATCTATAGATAGATAGATAGATAGAAACATAGAAAGAGAGAGGTAGATATGGATAAAGATACTAATATGTATATGTATGTGTATATACATATACACAAATACAGGCACACACATACACTCACCTCACCTATTATACACAGAGGGGGGAAAGAGGGAGAAGGAGAAAATTATACATATGTGTGTGTGGTTGTGTGTGTGTGTGTATCTGCTTTGTGTATGTATGTGTGTATAATTAAATGTGCATTATATTTGTATGTGCGTGTATATGAACTTGCATTTATTGCATATCTGTTTGAGTATGTCTCAATATATGTATATGAAATTCTAGACAAGAAGAATTTATGTTGCAACATATCTTTGAAAATGTATAAGCTAATGTGGTTTCAGGTAGTTTTATTAGTTATTTGATAGAGGTGGGGCTATCTTGCTGTAATTAATGCTAAGCCAATGCCATGCTAGAAAACTGCTTGAATTGAAAGATATTGCTGTGAAATTTCAGTCAGATTCCTGTCAAAGAAATTTGGCACATAAAGAAAATTATTCCTTATAGTTTATTTCTTAGATACAGCCATGCACTCTAATATTAGATTATTTATTATCTTCACTTCAAAAATCTTTATATCATAAAAATACGACATATATATTTCAGACAGATATAATGTAGGAAATTTGATTAAAATAGTCATAATAATAATAATAATGACAAGTAGTGATGATGATGATGATGATGATGTGATGATGATTATAGCGACGGTGGTAGTGATGGCGGTGATGATTAGGATGATGGTGATGGTGATGGCAGTAGTGGTGAGGAGAATAAACCTTTCTTTATTGGCCAGAAGAACGCTCAATGTACAATACAAAACGTGTCATATAAAAAGGTTACAAAATATGTAGGGATGTAATATAAATACATACATATATATATATATATATAGATGCAGACATGACTGAGTGGTAAGAAGTTTCCTTCCTAAGCACATGATTCTAGGTTCAGTCTCACTGTGTGGTGCATTGGGCAAATGTCTTCTACTATAGCCTCGGTACATCCAAAACTTTGTGAGTGGACGTGGTAGATGAAAACCCAATGTAATATGTGTGTGTGTGTGTGTGTGTGTGTGTGTGTGTGTGTCTTTGTGTCTATGTTTGTTCCCCATCACCACTTGACAAGTGTTGATGTGTTTGTGTCTCCATACCTTACCAGTTTGGTAAAAAAAAAAGACTGATAGAATAAGTACCAGGCTTTACGAAAATAATTAAGTATTGCAATCAATTTGTTTAAGTAAAATCCTTGAAAATAATGCTCCAGTATGGCTACAGTCTAATGGCTGAAACAAATGTAAAATAACACACCCACACACACATATATACACACACAAACACATACGCATATACATACATTTATAAGACAAGGTATAAATAAGGATCATACATACACATACAAACAATGAATGAGAAACTAGGCTAAAAAATTTAATATATTACAGCAGTATTGAAATTATTTAGTACACAAACAAAACATAAAATAATATATCTAGAGTATGCTTATTGCTGATTTGAACTCAATACATGGAATAGAGTATTCCTTTTTGGTTCTCCTAATATATGTACCTACAAATTGTGAATGCAATGCATAAAAACAAAACGGAAAAGACACTACAGGTGGGATAAGTTTTAGCAAATATTGTACTTGCTCAATGCTTGAAAAAGAAAGTGTCTTAATCTTTGTATTTGGTTTACAAGATTCTTGATGTGAATTTGCATGTTGAAACAAGAGAATCATGGCAGACACTGAAGAGTGAGGGCAAATCATTAAAGAGGTTTTGATTAGTGATGAAAGGATTTTGACTAACAAACAACCAATTAATTGTTTAATCAGCATAATAATCAAATGATTGATTAGTAAGTTGGTTAGATAATTAGCTAATTAACTAACAATAAAGAAGTGATAGTAGATCAGTGTGTGTGTTATTATCATTATCAGTATAATGGCCCTCCCAAGGCACTACAAAACAAATAAAACAAAGGGTCTTAATGTTTTGGATATTATAACTTCATCAGAAGAAAAGTGTACAAGAAAAATAAAGGAGGAGTGTAAAAGAGTGGGGGGGGGGAGAGACAAAAGCAGACAAGAGGTTAGGAGCCAAGTGGGAATACATTACTATGGAGGGTGATAAGAAGGGGAGGGATGTCCTTATAAGAGCATATCCATGTTTAGTGATGGGATTAAGGGGTGAGTTAAGAAGGGGAGGGGTGTCCATATAGGAGCATGTCCGTGTTTAGTAATGTGAATAAGAGGTGAATACTGTTTGTTGTTTTATTGTACGTGTGTATGCACGTGGAGGTATGCAATGTATGGAAGTGGTGGAGGCATGTAGCATAGTGGTTAGGGTGTTGGACTCATTGTAAGATTGTGGTTTTGTTTCTTGGACTAGGTGATACATTGTGTTGTTGAGCAAAACACTTCATTTCATGTTGCTCCAGTCCACTCAGCTGGCAAAATGAGTAATCCTGTGATGGACCAGCATCCCATCCAGGTGGGAAATATATATGCTGTGAAACCAGGAAGCCAGTATAACTGGAGAAGGTAACTTTACTATGTATGGAAATATAACGGCATGGTTTAGTGGGTGTTTGTGTGTAAGGAAAGCCTAGGAGTTAGGAGTAGGCATAAGTGTGAGGTAAAAGAGAAAGTGAGGAGAATGTGGAAAGGTGGTAGAAGTGTATACTGGAGTATGAATCTCAGATGCTGTCATGTGGCAGAAAATTATAAATATGAGGAGAGTGAGTAAGAGGGTATAATACAATATTGGTTCTAGAACAATTTCAATTTTTTTTTTTGAAGGAAGAAAATTAGTGACGTAAGTGGAGGGACAAAACAAAGGCAATAAGGAAAATGTAAAAAAAAAAAAAGAACAGAAGTAGCTGAGAAAAAGGAACAAGCAAGTTCAGGGACAAGACTGAGAGAAAATTAATGATAAATTAATGCATATATATATATATATATATATATTGCCATGATAGATCACTAGCCACTACACATTCTTTATTTTCTCTCCATGTTTCTCCCCTTGTTTCTTTCTGTGTTCCTTTCTGTGGAAGAGCATAGGCTCGAAACATTAAAGACTTTTTCACTTCCTGAGCGTTATACTAATACATGTTTGTCTTCTACACCACCTGTATATACATATATGTATATATGTGTGTATATATATATATATATATATATATACATATATATATATATATATATATATATATGTATATATATATACATACATACACACACACACAATTGAGTAGACATATGAAAGACAGGCACTGAACACATTTATTGGGAGTTACATCTACAAATCAAAAGAGTTTGATTCAAACTCCTTATTACTCTGAGTTTCAAACGTGTCGCTAACCCATGTATGTATACGCATATATATGCATATGTGTGTGTGCGTGTGTGTGTGTCTGTGCACATGTGTGTGTATGTATGTGTATGTGTATATATGTATTTGTTATTATGCATATATTTAATCATGCTTCTTGCATCTGCAAGTTTATTGATTTGTTGAGGGTTAATGTTTGTACAATTTGAATACACTCCCTACCTTTAGCCACTCTACTTTAGAGTAAAACTGAAGCCTGTTCATTGTTCAGTGAAGCAAACTATAAAAAGAATCAAATGTCTGCTCCTTATAGTACAGAACCAAACTCCCATACTTAGAGAGAAGTATTCCTATGCATATACATAAACATGTTTCTGTTTGCATATGCAAACTATATCATCATAATGAATAAGAGTGTTTCACTCATCACTGATATTGGTAACTGATGTATTTTGAATAACATATTTTACATTAAGTCTCAGTTATTAATGTAGTATATGTCTTATATCATTTATCTTTTAGTCTTTTAATTATTTCAGTCATTAGGTTGTGGTCATGCTAGGGCACTGCCTTGAAGAATTTTAGTCGAACAAATCGCCCCTAGTACTAATTTTTTCTTTTTTTTTGTGTGTGTGAAACCTGGTACTTATTCTATCAGTTTTTGCCAAACTGCTAAGTTATGGGGACGCAAACACACCAAAACCAGCTGTCAAGCAATGGTAAGGGACTAACAAAGGCACACACACACACACACACACACACAAAATGGGCTTCTTTCAGTTTCTCTCAACCAAATCCACTCACAGGGCTTTGGCCAGCCCAAGCTATAGTAGAAGACACTTACTTAAAGTACCATGCAGTGGAGCTGAACCTGGAACCATGTGGTTGGCAAGCAAACTTACCACAGAACCATACCTTTAATTTTGTTATACACCATCATACATATATAAATATTATGGTGACACACACATGCTGTTTTTATTTATTCCCAATACAATTCTGGCAAGCTGATCTGTGAGAGAAGATGATTCACTCATGGCCAATGAGTGCTTTGTTTCATAATTTATCTAAGACTAATTTAATGCATACTTCTTGATCACAATTATTTACTGATATCTTTTGATTAATGTTATTTACACTAAGTTTTAATGTAGCTCATGCATTATAATTTTATTATTAATCATCATGTGTAATATGCTATATCTATATATTAATTTATATGCAAGCATGTTATTGTTGTTTAGCATAAATCAATTTCAATGAAGCAGATCCATGGTCAAAGACATTCAGACAGTTTTAATTAGGACTAAACTAACAAATGTGTTTTTCTATTATCTTAAACATTAGGAACTTATCTGAAGTAGATTTGGTTGCTATTTCTCATGGGTTGAGTGAGTGCTTAGAGCAGTAGTTCTCAATAATTTTTTTTGCCTATGGACTCCTTTGATTCATATTTTATTTTACTGGGCCCACAAAGCCATTCAATGTATATAAAAAAAATTCCTACTGCATTTTATAATTGAACATTTTTATGAATTGTTTAAAAAAAATTGAAGTATTTCATGTATTGTAGAAGTATAAGCAGTGTCCGGTCAATTCGTTGACAGCAATTTTTTATCATTGAATTTCTCCCCAGTCGATTCGTCCCCAGGTCAATCTGTTGTCAGTCAATTCGTCAAGATCATAGGAATAATGGAAGAATGAATATCTGAAATAAAAAAAACATCTATTTTAAGGTTTGCCATGTTACATTTTTTTTTTTCTTAAAATTTAAGGTTGTGTGTAATTGCTTTTAAAGAAATAATTTTTTGGCTTGGATCATATATATTCATGACATTTTTTATAAGCAGGTTCATATCTCTGTATTTTTTTCTTTTGGCTTGGTTCTTCTCCTTACATAAACTTCTGCAATTTGGTACTGGCAAACCTTTCCTCACATTTAATCACATCAATAAGTTTCTAAATATTTGGGTGTTTAATATTCACTGTGTTTTTCAGCACACTGTGGTAGGCTTCTAAACTATTTGTAATACAAGTAGTCCCTGTCATACATCGATCCCAAACTTTCCATATAAGTAATGGAAATGGAAGTTCAAGGCATCGCCTCCTCTGTCCTCTTCCTCTACGTGGTCCAATATAATTATTTTCAAAATAAGATACAATTGACTGTGGAATATCACCATCATCTAAGAGTTGTTCATATCCATCTACAACATCCTCAACTGGCAGGAAGGCAAGGGCAACAAAACACTGCATTTTTAGACTAAAACTTCAGGATATCTGAATTTTAGTCCTTCTTACACAACATGTTTGTACACATTTTGTCCTAAATGAAACAAACAGCATACCAAGTTTGACCCAGGAAACGATTCCAGAAATCCATTATGGCCTGCTTTTTCGAAATCCATAATTATGATATCAGGTCCCTCATTCTGCAGTAATTCATTTAGTTTGGCAAAAAGTTTACTATATGTGTCTTGACTTTTGTCAGAGTGCAATTGTGGGGCATTAAAAGGATCAGTTTGAATGTGAAATATATATAACTGACAATATACTAGAGCAGCACTTAAATGTTCCATCTGCCACCCAGTTCTTGTGCTGTTTTAACTGTCAAAGTGCTTCGTCACTTGTAAATATTAGTATTCGTTTTGAATTTTCCATCCCACTGTCATACTGTAAAAAACGTTTCGTCATTGTCAAGGTAGCAGTATTCATTTGAAATGGAAAACCCATCATTTGTAAGTGGAGAGGCAGGATCATTGGAATCAGCTTGCCTCTAATATCTAATATTCCTATTAAGCTGTGCAAGCAGAGGTATTTGCAACAATGTACAGTCATTTAAATTCTGAACTTTACTGGCAATAATTGAGTGAGGGGCATCTTGAGATAAAATAGACTTTACTTTGTTATTTGAAGCTATTATCCTTGCATTTACCTCTGCAGCAGGTGAAGCATGGTCATGGATTTCAATCTTCTTAAGCTCTTTAAAATGTTCATCTGTATGAAGTCTTGCTTTGCACACACAATTTTTGCACCTCCAGTATATCTTCAATCCATCTACATTCTGCTTATTTTTTGTGTATATATAATTTTCTTGATTGACGATTATGATTTTTTCCTTTCTCTGAAATTATGATCGTGCAGGTAGTCATGTCGATGGGTAGGTGTATTGAATAAATTTAATTCAATTTGTTTGAAAATCTTTGCTTGTAAACTGTTCAGTGCAAATATTTAAGAGAGAGAGAGGGGAGTTAAAGAAAGGAAAAAATATTTAAAACTGTCCAACGACAATTTTAATTCTAAAGTGATTGTTCTAAACTTTCCTTCAAAAATCATATTTTTGAGCATTTTGGGACAAATTGACCTAGGATGAATTTACCAGTTGACCTGGGAATGAGTTGATCAACAATGAATTGACCGGGTACAAATTATCCAACGACGAAATAACCAGGGACAAATTGTCCTAGCACATATAAGCAATATATTGCACATAAATTTTAACAACAAAATCTTAAATGGATCCCTGAAAGCCATATGAACCCCATTTGAGAATCAATGGCTCTGCTGCTCCTTTGCTGATTCTTGTAAATACTTATTTATGAATGCTCTAAGAAAATTAAGTTAAATAGATGGAAAATCAGTGGTTTATATACACTTGCTAACTTTGAATATGTTTAGATTTTAAGTAGTCTTAATTTTTTTTGTAATAATAAATTCTTACTAGAAAATTTTAATAATAATAATAATAGTTTCTTTTCATTTTTATCCAAGATAATGAAATGATGAAAAAGTAAGGGAGGAAAACAGGGATTCCTAAATGATGAAAGTAAGAAAATTAGAATGGCATTGCTGTCGTGTAAAAATCAATACATTACTATGTCTGATTGGATTAAACACATATTGCTTAAGATTCATGGCTGGCTTGAAGAATACAGAAGTATGTATTGTTATATGTTCAACCCCAGTGAAAATCTGAAGAGACATTTGTGTTCTGGCTGGTGATAACTACTTTGCAGACATATTAAAATAAGAAAGAGAAAAGCTTTTGAACAGAGCAAAAATCCTATCAAAAATTAAGTCATCACTCCAAGATTGTACAGAGGTGTTTTACTTGATGAGACAAGACCATTGAAATCAAGAAAGAAAGGGAGGAAGTAAATGGTTGGAGATGTTGGCATCATACACGACATCTATGTCAAACTGGTTTTATTGTCGAGTCTGGCAAAGATATGGCTGGTCAATCAAAAGTGGTTTTGAAGGAGTCAATATGATGGTGGTTTGTATAGCTGCAGTCTTGATTGGATGTTATATAACTACAGAGTGCAGTTGCTTTCTTTTCATATTGTTGTTGGTTTATAACTCTGCTTTATCAAGTAGTTATATATTTGCAAGAAGCGACCTCTTAAAGAAGTAAGGTACAAGATAGCCACGTGAGTTTTGTCACATGTTTAACCTTCATCTATGCATTGGAAGATTAAATAAGCACCAGCGTTTTATGAAGAATTTCTTGGTACAAAGGTTAACACTTGGTAAATAATTCAATAACAATTACTCACAAAATACTTGTAAAAAATACCAAATTGACAAAGATCTCTCTCTCTCTCTCTCTCTCTCTCTCTCTCTCTCACTTTAATTGCAAATTTAATATTGGCAGTAAATAACCTGCTATTAGAAGAGAAGAGCATCTTTCTTTCTAATGAACTTATATCAAACAAAACCAAGAATATAGCAAAAGTATATTGTATTACAAGAGTTTTTAAAAACTTTTATGCTGAATTCACGCGAGCTTGGAATTATCCCAAATATAATCAACATCATAAACTCTTCTGTTGAGATTGAATAAATCATTTGGAGTGTTGATAAGCATTAGAAAGAGATTACAAAAGGATAAGTGAAAAACAGAATGTAAATAAATTTGTTTGTAAATATACAGTTTGAAAGAAATCTGCAGTATCAATTTATTTATTTATTTTTTTCTTTTACTAATTTCAATTTGATAGTTGTAGCCATGCTGGGGCACTGCTATTACCTCTGTTACACTTTTACTACTTGAAACCTCTTGATATGTGACATTTTGTGGAATGTGTGAGTTTGATGTTGCTGTCCTCATCTAAGTTTCCTGCCACGACGTAGGTTATTCAAATCACTTGACAGGAGGAGATCCAGTTTTGTTTTGCAGACACTTACATCCCCACTCCATGTAGGTTTCTCAGGCTTTTGGGGAGGAAACTGAAGAGCTGTGTACCCTTGAAACCTAAGCTGTTGCAGTAGCTGGTCCTGTAACTTGTTAGTAATGTTGGGATCTTTGGCAAAATGTAGTGGTTCCCTGTTCTGCTGTTTGTGTAACTTTCAATGCTAAAGTTTTTTCTTTTAATTATCTTTTACTTGTTTCAGTCATTGACTGTGGCCATGCTGGAGCTCTGCCTTGAAGGATTTTTTAGTCAAACAAATCAACCCCAGGACTTATTTTTTAAGCCTAATACTTATTCTATCGGTCTTTTTTGTCGAACCACTAAGTTACAAGGGAGTAAACACACCAGCACCAGTTGTCAACTGGAGATGGAGAAACAAACACAGACACAAAACATACACACTTAGATATATATATATATACATGATGGGCTTCTTCCAGTTTCCGTCTACCAAATCCACTCACAAGGCTTTGGTTGGCATGAGATTATAGTAGAAGACACTTGCCAAAGGTGCCATGTAGTGGGACTGAACCTAGAACCATGTGGTTGGGAAGCAAGCTTCTTAAACATCAAGGATAAAAATTCACATTAAAAGAGTGATTGACAGAGAAATAAGTACTTAGCTTGAAATGTTTAGAGTGTCATTTGATAAAACTAAAAGAAAAAAGAAAGAAAATATTAATGTGAAGATGATGCTCCTGCATGGCATTAGCTGTGGTGGCTAACACGAAGTAAAGAAATAAAGAAAAGACTGTTAATGAAACCTTATGTCACCACTGATTACTTTGAAACAAAGGATAAACAATGTGTTATCTGATACATAGAGATTAACGAAAATAGCTGAATGGCAAACATGGATCCTGTCAAAAATCAAAATGTTCTTAAAGAAGTAAAACAGAAGATGAAGAAATTAAAACTAAAAAGAACTAAATTTAATAGTCTAGTTATATTACATGCATAGCTAGCTGACAAAGAAAAAAAAGCCATGTCTTATGATTCAGGTAAACAAAACTATTCTTATAAAAAGTGTTGGAAATCTTGCTTAAATACTATTGTAATTTAGTACTTAATTAGATTTTTGTTGAAAATTTAACAGGAAGCAAACACAAACATTCCTTACTATCTTTTTTTTTTATTATTATATATACTTCAAAACATGCAAGTAATGTACAGAAGTTACAAAAAAATACAAATTTAATCACATACAAGTGATACTATTAAAATATCTTTGTAAACATTAACTTCAAGGTTTGGGTCAAATTAAGTTTTATTAATATTGTTTTTATATATTTTTCCTTGCGTTCCCACAAAAGTCCGACATTTAATGTGTAAATAGTTATCATGTGTATGGCTATCATAAATGTTCTTGCCTTTCTCTTCTTGAAGTACATTATTTGTGTAAGTGAAGTGAATTGGTTTTGGCTTGGTTTTCCATAATTTTATTGTTTGTTTAGCAATGCTTATCATACATTTTGTTTAGTATTTCTATCAAAGACTTTTCATGGTTAGTAGCTCGCTTACCAACCACATGGTTCCCAGTTCAGTCCCACTGCGTGGCACCTTGGGTGGGTGTCTTCAGCTGTAGCCTCGGGCCGACCAAGGCCTTGTGGGTGGATTTGGTGGACGGAGGCTGAAAGAGGCCTGTTGTATATATGCATATATGTATGTGTTTGTGTGTCTGTGTTTGTCCCCCTCCCAACATCGCTTGACAACCGATGCTGGTGTGTTTAAGTCCCCGGCACTTAGCGGTTCAGCAAAAGAGACCTATAGAATAAGTACTAGGCTTACAAAGAATAAGTCCTGGGGTCGATGTGCTCGACTAAAAAGGCGGTGCTCCAGTATGGCTGCAGTCAAATGACTGAAACAAGTAAAACAGTAAAACATCATCATCATCCTCATTTAACGTCTACTTTCCATACTGGCATCGGTTATGTCATGAGTTACAAGGCAACATAAAAATATTTTAACTTTCTGGTTGCTGTTCAGTAACTGCACATGGATTGTTGGCACTTTTTCCTTATTTATCCTTCTTTCTATTTAGATTTCCCTCTTTCCAATGAAGAGCTATGCTCAAAGCATTAACAACTTTATCCTTTCACTGAGCATCAAATTAATATATTGTTTGTGCACGTCCTCACGCTCGTTTTTTCTTCTTTTTTTCTCTGTTTTTTAATTGTTTGTTCTTTGAATTGGGTATGTGTGTGTATGTGAGTATTCAGTCAGCTTTAAAGTTTGAAGTTAATAAACATTTTATAATTCACACCAGTATTATACATAATTATGCATAATTAATATGTAAGCCTTACATTGCAGAGACATGTAGTTTAGTGGTTAGGGTGTCGCACTCATGATTGTAAGACTGGGGTTTCAATTCCTGAACCAGCTGACGCACTGAGTTCTTGATCATAACTCTTAGTTTCACATTTCTCCAGTTCACTCATCTGGTAATAATGAACAATCCTGTGATAGACCAGGGTTCCATCCAGGGAAGAATATTTATCCCATAGAATTTGGGAAGCTGGTTTTATGAGCTTGTTGCTCAGAAAGGAGCTTTGATCCTTATTCTATAATCTTTATGTTAACTAATGGAATACAGCAACAAATGTATACAAAATGCATTCAGTTATTTCAAATTGTCATACGAAATTTATTTGAAATTCATATAGTTATTGTTATATTTCAGGGTAGACATATTTTTTTCTTTTGCCAAATAAACACACACACTATATACTCGTTCTTCACATCAACTTTATTATTGTTCTTATTTTAGCATCATAATAAGAACAGTAATAATACTGAAGTATATAGTGCATGTGTTTATCTGGTAAAAGAAAAAAGAAAAAAAAATGTCCATCTTCAAATATAACAATATCTAGAAAGATACTCGTATATATATATATATATATATATATATATATATATATATATATATTAATGCACATACATTGAACAGTATATATAGGATAAAATCCTTTAAGAGCAGAAAAATTTGTTAGTAACAAATTTTTTCTGCTCGTAAAGGATGTTATCCTGTATATACTGTTCAGTATTTACGCATTGAAAAAAATTATCTTTCTACTTGTTCTACAATACATTTCAACACTTCAAAGACAAACTTATGTTTGTTTACATATGACATAACAATATCTGTTTCAATACACAATTTTATATCAGGAATCTTGCAAAACAAATACATAAATGTAATTGTATAAAGTTAATATCCTAAAGCTTTTTGAAAAAATGAATGTATAATTTATTCAAAATTAATACTGAATTTCAACAGAATTTTTGAGACAGTCATACATACAGCAACACAGTTTATATAGGATAGGAAGAGGTCTACTGCTAAATGCCAAGAAAATAAGAAAATGGTTATGATGTCAAGAGAATAAATAAATAGAACTAGTTAATTAAGAACACATTAACTTCACTGGTTACTCTTTCCTACTTTTCATTAGTTGAACAGAGAAGCAAGACATACATGGCACATCAAATAATTGGAAAAATATATATACAAATATATAAAGAACTGCTATAAAATGAATTCACAGTTTGTACTAAAATAGTAGAAGATTGACGTGAAATTTATGTTGTTAATAGTCAAAGTTGTATGGAATATAAAGGAAATTTATATAGATTAATCCTGCAAACAGTTCAGAAATAATAAATTTCAAGTCTTATTCCTGGAAAAAGCAAGTGGACTGTTCTGTTGATTTGGTAATTCTTACTGGTTGATACCATCTTTCATTGTTTATGGCAATGTTGATGATATTTATTGCAGCTCTCATTAAGCAATTGTCACGTAACAAGATATATCAGAACTCCTATTCTATCTAAGTCAATTGATTAACCTTAGCAACACTGTCTAACAATCTCTCTTATATCATATTGTTAACCAAGCTGAAACGTGAGTCCAATATGGCTACCACAAGCACTTTAGATATGCATATATATATATATATCTATATATATATATATATATATATATATATATATATATATATATATATATATATATATATATATATATGAACATATGTATAACCATGTATTGGCATGTGTATATATATGACCATGTACATGCATGTGTGAGTGTGTGTACATATATATATATATATATATATATATATATATATATATATATATATATATAAATATATATATATATATATATTTATATGATGTATGTATACACAGATATATATATGTACACATACATATATGTGTGCATATATGCATGTGTTGGAGTGAGTGTTTACATGTGTGAAAATCAACAAAACTGATAAATTTGCCACTGTAGTTGAGTGAAGAAATATCTTTGAACACATTAAAGGAATCACTAAAGGTTAGTGAAATTAATGCTATTTTGGACATCACAACTTATATGGGTGTGTAGGTATACATGCACGTATGATTATATATATGAATAATGGCACACATGCATACAGTTATGTGTGTGTGCATAATAGTTCACACATACACATATATCAACATAATTTAAGTCTTTAATTTAATACTTGTATGCTTAGAACCATAGTAAATTAGACCTTCTAAACAATTCAGAAAGCACACAAGATGTGTATACATTAGAACACATGCACATCTTTATATATATATATATATATATATATATATATATATATATATATATATATATATATATATATATATATATATATACACACACGTGCACACACACACACACACGCACGTATGACTGTATATAAGACCTTATAAATAACTAGAAATATATTCAGTCTATGAAAATTGAAGCTGACCTAAGGCAGCTTCATATTCAAAGTATTTTGATTTCAAATCTTCTACATGGATAAACATGTGTTTTGGGGCAAGTCACTGAAATGTATAAGTTTCAAATTTTGGCACCTTGATGGCAGAACATAAATTCTGTAAGTCAATGAGGGAGTCTACATGTGGTTGCTTGACCTTCATATATGTAGCAACCAAATCTCCTTCAAATCACATCGAATCATCTAGAAAAAATACGAGAGGAAAATTTAATTTGAGTCATCAAGCCAAGTGAAATTGCAGTCGTATTTGTTGGGGACAGTTGTGTAAAAAAAAGTGCCAGTCTCTAACTGTGGAGAGAACCTGTGAAAGAGGTAGACCCAAGGAAACATGAGGCAAGGTGGTGAAGCATGATCTTTGAACATTGGACCTCACGAAGGTGATGACAAGTGATTGAGACCTTTGGCAATATGCCAGGCTTGAGAATACCCATCAAGACAAGTGAAATTGTAGTCATAGCTGATGCTAGTGTCATGTAATTGGCATTTGTGCCAGTGGCACATAAAGCACCCATGCTGGTGGCTTGTAAAATGCACCCATTACACTCTTGGAGTGGCTGGCATTAGGAAGGGCATCCAGCTGTAGAAACCATGCCAAACCAGACTGGAACTTGATACAGCTCTCCAGCTTACTGGTTCCAGTCAAACTGTCTAAAACATGCCACCATGGGAAGCAAATGCTAAATGGTGATGAAGATGATGATGATGTTTCTTTCGTGTATGGCCGCAGCTCTGAGCTGAAACTTTGAAATGAAATGAATGGGTAATTCTGGATGAGCTGAATGGCTTTGATCAGCTCAATCAGGTTTGAATCTAAATGAAACAATAGCAACAAATTGGGTGTTATAATTTTACTGGGATATTTAACAATAATAGTCTGTATTCTGGTTTTAGAACAGGTACAAAGTGTCCTTGTATGTTGTAGCAAGCAATTAAAAGTAAGTGATAGTAAAAAAAAAGAAAGAAAATCCCAGAAAAGCCATCCAACATATGCTAGCAAGGAAAGCCAATCATAAAATCCTGAATAATAACAACAAAAATAATAAGAAGAAAGCAAACGATGCTGGATGATAGATATACCATGCCCAGCTGACAGCAAGGTATGCGACAAAGAAGAAAGAAAAGCTGATAGATATGACAGGTTAGCTTGGGAGGTTAAGCACTTGTGGTCACTGAAAAAGGTGGTAGTAGTACCGATAATTTTTGGAGCATTAGAAACAGTGAGTAAAAAATCTTGAGAAGTACATGGAACAAATAGGGGCTGCAATAAGGGTGGAGCACTTGCAGAAAACAGCACTGCCTGGAACCACTCAAATAATCCGGATGATACTCGAAAAATAAGGGGTGTTACTTTAGTTCGCTGGTAGTACATTTCCAGCATTAGAAGCTGTACAAAGATGATAAATAATAATAACAATGACGTTTTCAAATTTTGACACAAGGCCAGCAACTTTTTAGAGGAGGGGAAGTAACTGACTTGTACTTATATAAACATGCCCAAAAGAATAAAAGGCAAAGTTAACTTTGAGGAAATTTGAACTCAGGACATAAAGACAGGAAATGCTGTTAAGTTTGTTGACCTGTATACTAACAAGTCTGTCAGCTGGCTACCTTAATAATAATAATAATAATAATCTTACAAGCGGTAGTAAAGTTAGTAAAGGTAATGAATAAAATACACATGATCAAGATTGGAAAAGGAGAAAAGAATAAAAATGAGCCCCACAGAGAACATGTTAAACAGATTGATAAGAAACTTTTGCATGATCAGTTTTAGAAAGCCACTGAAGATGTATATGAAGCACAATTCTGGACTTGGATGTAAAAGGGGCAATGGAGAAAAGGAACAACATGCCTTGTTATTGCTGCTCAGGATCAAGCACTGCAAGCAAACAACTTGAGAAAATATTTATATGAGAAGGTGTCCCCAAATTGTAGAGTATGTGGAATTTTGAGATGAAACAATGACAGATGTTGTTGCAGAATACCCCAGGTTGGCCTAGGGAGAATATGAGAGATTGAGAAATGATCAAGGCATGAAAGTTTTACACTAGAAGCTTTGTCAAAAATGGGGATTTGAAGCAGGAAGTAAATGGTACAACCAGTGAGTGGAAAGAGTACTTGAGTTGGAAACATGCATTGATTTTGTTGGATTTTTGCCATTCAAAGAGATAAGAAGGTAGAATACAACCCAGATATTACTGTAATTTACAAAGAAAATCAAATTTGCTTACTAATTGATCTATCATGTCCATTTCATTTTTATATTGTGAGGAAAGCAGATGAAAAGTTGAAAAAATTCAATTTGAGATGGCAAGGATTTGGAACATGAAATCTATAAAGGTTGTACATGTGATAATTGGTGCATTACAGACTGTGAGTGAGAAAGTAGAGAAATGGATAAAGGCAATTGAAATGGAATGTCCTGTAGAGCGTCTATGTATGAGTGGCATCTCAGGAACAGGAAAGATCATCAGAAGCGTTTTGAACACGTGATGGCTTATTGAAATCATGTCAATATCTAAGGTTGTAGGTTGTAACCTGCTACCTGCATAAATTCTACCAAGAATAAGATTAATTCTGAGTTAAGCTGAATGATAATAATAATAAGGTGGTGAGCTGGCAGAAACATTAGCACACTGGGTAAAATGCTTAGCAGTATTTCATCTGTCTTTACGTTCTGAGTTCAAATTCCGCTGAGGTTGACTTTGCCTTTCATCCTTTCGGGGTCGATTAAATAAGTACCAGTTACATACTGGAGTCAATGTAATCGACTTAATCTCTTTGTCTGTCCTTGTTTGTCCCCTCTATGTTTAGCCCCCTGTGGGCAATAAAGAAATAGATAATAATAATAATAATAATAATAATAATAATGGTTTCAAATTTTGGCACAAATCCAATAATTTTAAAGGAGTGGGGTAAGTCGATTACATTGAAGTTAGTTTTCAACTGGTACTTTATTTTATTGTATCTGAAAGGATGAAAACCATCAGCAACCTCAGTGGAATTTGAATCCAAGAAGGAAAAAGTCAGAAGAAATGTCAAGTAGCTTTTGCTAACACTTCAACCAGCCCAGCACCTTAATTGTATAATAATGCCAATAATTAGGAGGGAGGAGGAAAAGAGGGATGAGGGAGAGAGAAGAGGGAAGGAGAGAGGAAGAGGGGGACAAGAGAAGGGGGAGTAGAAGAAAACCTAGAAGATGGTAGTAGTAATGACAACAATGGCATATAATCTGGGAGAGTTTTGTTTTTTTATTCCCTTAATGCTACACAAACTAGAGGTGAAAATTAGTCTTGTAGATTGCTTTAACTTAGCCTCACCTTAAGGCTGTTCAGAAAGTCTCATTAGTAAGACCTCATGCTAATATCAAGTTTAATGAGAAACTCTGAAAGCCTTCCCAGATCATGGTATCTCTGTGTTTAGTTATAAGTAACAAAGGGCCAAAAACTGGCAAAACCATTAAAGCATTGGACAAAATGTCTTGCAGTATTTGTTCCTGTTCTATGTTTTGAGTTCATATCTCACTAAAATCAACCCTGCATTTCATCCTTTGTAAGAATTGATAAAATAAGTACAGGTGTGCAGGTATTTTGAAGATACCTCACAAAGTGATGACTATGCTCTGTATAGAGTTACAGACTGCCCCTTGATAAGGTATAGCACTCATTCACCCAACCTTCCAGGGATATGGTGTAGTGAGGGGATGCAGCATGGCAGATTGTAAAGAGGTAGTGGAAGAGCCCTACTGAGCCAATGGTGCTTTTTACATTGATACTGAGAAGAAGAATCCTAGAAGATCAACAGTCAGGATCACCAAGCTCTATCAACAGAGTAACTGCATTTCATCCATAGGGGTGGTGTCCATGATTGTGTAATTAGTTAATGAAGGATTCACTATGACTCAAGCTCCCAATTCAAATTCATAATAATGGAATTGAGTGGTGATAGAGAGTCATGGGAATCTGCAAAAGCAGTGTGAAAAACCAAAAGAACACTAAAGTACTGTGTTCGTGAAATCAACTTAAGCTTTCTCCTCAAGACTGTTGGCATTATACCTAAATCAGAAATCATTAATGAATAACAAAATACTTTCTAAAAATTAAACTTAGATACAGGGATGGCTGTGTGGTAAGGCATTTGCTTACCAACCACATGGTTACAGGTGCAGTTCCACTGTGTAGCACTTTGTGCAAGTGTCTTCAACCATAGCCTCAGGCCAGCCAAAGTCTTGCAAGTGGCTTTGTTAGACAGAAACTGAAAGGTGCCCATTGTATATGTGTGTGTGTGAGTGTGTGTGTGTATGTGTGTGTGTGTGTGTGTGTGTGTGTGTGTGTATGTGTGTTTGTCCCTCCACCCCACTGCTTTACAGCCGATGTTAGTTTGTTTACATCACCGTAACTTAGTAGTTTAGCAAAAGTGACCTATAGAATAAGTACTGAGCTTTAAAAAAAAAATGTACCAGGGTTGATTTGTTTGATCATACATTTCTTCTTCAAGATAGTGCCCCAGCATGGCCACAGTCAAATTACTAAAACAAGTAAAAAATAAAAGATGTTATTTATTATGGCCAAAGGGTGGAACACACCACTGTAAGCTGTAACATAACTGTAAAATTCATGCATGCTTTTGTTGTTATTGTCATTTTGTTTTGTTGTTGTGGTAGTGGTTTGGAAGCAGGTGGGTTGGTTGGTATGTCACTTCCTTTCTTGATTAAAATTTGCTTGGGATTGTCAATATTCATCAGACCAACTATATGGTTGTCATATTTCACTTTCATACATCCAAATTTTTTTCTAAAATATTTCTTATGAATATTTTTCCATGAATGAAGTACATTATGATTGAGTCAGCCATAACCATTTATACAAAGATTAATCATCATTATTGTCAACATCCTCATCATCGTCCTCATCGACATCATCATCATCATCATCATCATCATCATCATCACTGTTTAACAATTTTTGTGTACAATTCTTAATAATATTTAATGATAAAAATGTAATGATAAAAATGATAAAATGTAATAAAAATGTAACCTTTTAGCATTTAAATTGGTCATATCCTGCCAAAATACTCTACCTGTTTTATGGACAAACCAACCAGATTCAACCTTTCACACTTACTCTACAATGTCATCCTAAAAATAAACAGTCACATTATAGAAATCTTGAAGCTATTCGATAATGCAGGATGAATTCAAAATATTGTGAATAAATAAGCATCACAATTAACAGAGTCGTTTGAATGCTAAAGGGTTGAACATGGAATGGTTATGATGGTCCACCTGAGTAAAAAGAGAGTCAAAAGGGTTCGTAGATTAAAAAATGGTTGAGGGCCTCTGCTTCAGATAATAAAAATCTGAGGTAATCTCAGAGAGATTGCAATTTAAATAGTTCAATTCTACCTGTATCAGGTTGCAAATTTTTGTCAGTTCTGGGTATCAATTAAATAATTGTTAGTAACATACTGAGACGATCCCATTCTTCTTTCCAACAAAACATTGGCCTAAAATAATAATAATAATAATAATAATAATAATAATAATAATAATAATGATAATAATAATAATACCTATAAGATAGTGTATCAGCTGTTGCTTGGAGTGGTTGCACAGCAGTTGTCAGCATTGTGCCTGCTACAAACAGTAAGTATGAGAGATTCATATCTATACAGATACTTAAATACTAAAGTAAAATAAAATATAAATATATAAACGGAATTTTGCTTTTGTTGTAAATGTTAAGAGGAGAAAATATTCCCTTTGATCATAAAATACAGGATATAAAGATATTTAACAATGAATGCAGATTAAAGAGATACCTTTCTGTATTTGACATTTAATTAAGCAACTCTTTAAAACACTACAAACTTATGAAGATTGTTTTACACAAGAAACAGTAGCTGAAATTACAAACACTTGAAGAGCTTGAAACATTGTTTACACTATTATTATAGTTAGTAACCTCTCTGTAATGCATCCACCACCGACTCAACTATCACCTTTGTGGCAATAATAAAGAAAATATTATTATCATTATTATTTAGGTGATGAGTTGGCAGAAGCATTAGCACACTGGGAAAAATGCTTGGCGGTATTTCATTCGCCTTTACATTCTGAGTTCAAATTCCACTGAGGTTGACTTTGCCTTTTGTCCATTCGGGGTCTACAAAACTTTAAATTCCATTAAGCCAACTCAAAGTGTTATTGAATAAATAAATGAGATATATATATATTGAAAGAATATTTATTTGCCAAATGAAGTTTTCAACACTCATTCTTACTATTCAATAGTATTCTATATTTATATAAATGTGTGTGTAATTAATGACAAAACAGCAACAGTTACATAATTAAATTCCTTAGCTTACAGATGTTTCTGCTTCAGGAATGTAGGAGGAACGAATGCCAGCCCATATTCATTTTAATATCTTCTTTAGAGATTTAACAAACACTTTTGTAATCAAGCAAACAAATTTGTAGAAATACACATGCATACATAAACTCTTATACATACATTTATACATATGAATAGACACACATATATACACTCACATATATATCACAAGTATATGCAATGTATAGTAATTAAAAACCATAATAATTATTTCCAATTTTGGCACAAGGTCACTGACATTCATGGGAGCAAGCGAGTCAATAGCATTATTTCCAGTACTTTATTTATATCAAGTACTGGTACTCTATTATATCAAGTCTGAGAAAATGAAAGGCAAAGTTGACTTTAGCAGGATTTGAACACAGTATGTATGGAGATGGAACGATATACTGAAATACATTGTGCATGGCATTGTTGGCAAGTGCCCTGGCTCAGCCAAAGCCTGGTGGAGAAAGTTCATCATGTATTAATGTGTGTGCGTGTGCGTGCGCGCATGTGTGTGTGTGAGTGTGAATAAATTTGTATGTACGCACATACAAATATACATAGGTTTGGAATGAAGTAAGAGATCAATGAACTTGTGTCATACAAGTAAAAAAGAAGCACTCAATATTTAAAAAAGAATTACACGAGTTCCAAGTAAATCCTGGGAAACATTTGATTTGATTCAATTCAATTTCAGTTTTCCTAAGGGTATATCTAAAATTCAGAATAATGTGCTTTGACTTTGATTCCATAGCGTAATTAGCCACATACATACTAGCATTTATGTGTGTGGGTGTGTGCACACGCGCAAGCGTGCATGTGTTTAAATATATACATACATACATATATATATACATATATATATATATATATATATATATATATATATATATATATATATATATATATATACACACATGCACACAAATTAATAAAATTTAACTCTATGTATGGAATGCCTTTTTTCTCTTAAAAATTTATAGATATATGTGGCTGTGTTTATGTGTATGTTTTTGTGTGTGTGTGATGCATCTGTGTATGGGTTTCTCTACACAAGTGCATTTATATTTAAACCTATGTATTGGTTTATGTATTGATTATTTATCTCTTCATTATAACAAATGGTCATTAATGAAAACATCAACTCCTTTGTTAGTACAACATCACAGAAATGTACAAAGCATGAGTGAAGAAGAGATATGAGGTGTTACCAGATTGGATCATTAGATATTGTTTAGTTTAATGTAATTATAATATCCATATCATTGCACTTAGAAATTAGCTGCCAAGTATTGCTTAAAATTCTCTTGTAATATAAAGTGTACAAATATGAAACTAGAAACACCTACCAAAGAATATTTATATATATATATATTTTTTTTTGCAGTCAATATCTGATCATCGTTGAACTTCTTACTGTTGACCCTACAAAATAAATGAATGTTCAGTGGCTTACACCTATTTCCATTGTCGTAAACTATATTATCTCCTTATTTTATCACTTTAACTCTCTGTTCTCTCTGTTTCACTCTCTATTCACTATTCACATTTGCTTCTCTTTATTAAGAACTTGTTTTCACTACATCAATTGGTCAAATAATTTGAACTGAAAAACATATATCAGGCTGAGAATAATAATAAAAATATTACCATTATCAATAAACTGTGTGAAGAATATGAAAATCTCCTTTGTTGTATTTGCCTGAACATTCAGCTTATACAAGTATTGTTATAAGTCTGCTTATAAGGAATACAAAACAATGATATTACTTTTACATGGTCACTCAATCTGCAACAAGGCTGCAATTAGAATGAGAATATTTCCACTTTCATATGATCTTGAGCAAACGAAGGAAACATTGTGCAGTTGCCCAACCTGCAAAAAAATAGGAATCAACACTCTGTCAAATCATTCTTTACTATCATACAATTAAAACTTGATATTAAATCATTAAAAATTCTGCAACAGTTGACTTTGTCTTTCACCTTTTGGAGTCAATAAAATAAGTACCAGTTGAGTACTGGAGTCGATGTAGTCAAGTTACACTCCTCCCCCAAAACTGCTGGTCTTGTACCAAAATTTGAGACTGATTTTAAATCATTAGACTATTTTCACTCCATCCTATTCCAAACCTACAATACTCAGTAACTTTTCCTGATCCCTTCTTATGCTTTATCTGCAGACATCAAGTGAAGTGTACAGATACTAAATAAATATTCTTCTCCTATCAAGAGTAGACCTTCAATTCAAAAGTCAAGTGCATGGCTTATCATCCACTGAAAATTAATGTACAATGTCTTGTGGTTTATAAAAAGTATGGTTAATATGTCATTAATAATTTCGTTACAGCTTCACTGCATGACAATATCCTTTCTACTATAGGCACAAGGTCTGAAATTTTGTGAGAGAGTTACATTGACCCAAGTACTCAACTGGTACTTATTTCATGAACCTTGAAAGGATAAAAGGCAAAGTCAACCTCAGTGAAATTCGAACTCAGGAGAACATAAAACAGATGAAATGTTGCTAAGCCTTTTTCTGGCGTGCTAGCTTAGACTTCTACAGAAGATATTCAATGGATTTATGACAATTTGGGAGATTTTCAGATTATTATTATGGCTATTAAGATTATTGAAATTATTAAAACAATATATATTTGTGGTTTGCCTCCAAAAAGTAATCATAAATGAAACACTATATAGACAACCATAAATAAATCTGCTTGTGTGTATAGATCAAATTGCCTTGATTTATTTTTATTCATAAATTTTTCTTAACCATCAGCATACCAGGCAACATGCTTAGTGGAATTTCATGTCTCTTTGTTCTGAGTTCAAACTCCACCAAGGCTGACTTTGCTTTTCATTTTTGGGTTGGTAAAATAAGTATCAGTTGAGCACTGGGGTTGTTGCAATCGACTAACCCCTCTCCTAAAATTATTAACCTTGTGCCAACATTTGAAACCAATATTTTCAGGTTTTCTAAGATTATTAGTATGTAATTGTTCATATTTTTGTGTTCTGAGTTCAAATTCCTTGAAGAAAAATTTTGCTTTTCTTCTTGGAATCAATGAAATAAGTGCCACTCATGACTAAAGTTGATATATTTAGTTACTCTTAACCCTCAGGTAAATGGTTTCAAGCCTATAGTAAAAAATTATTATTTCCAGGTCTTCCACCCAAATATACAATTCATAAATTAACAAACACATCAATCTCAACAATATATATCAATTTCATTAATAATTTAGCAATGTTAAAGGATATTTCATGATTGACAAAAAGAAGACTTTCTGTATTTATTTACTTGTTTACTTCACCTATTTATTTACATAACTACACAGCACCAATGTTAAGGAATTAAGTCAACTGTTTATTGTATTTTTAATTTTCATCCATACATCTGCCAAAATATTGATGTCAGAGATTTCTTGCAAGGTTAAAATCTTGGCAGATATGATTTAAGTCATGTGGATAAAATGTAAATTCAAAATCCACTCAATTAATTCTATTTACTTAAACCTTTCTATAGTTATATACAAACTGGCAGTGTATCAACTTATTTCTGTCTGGAAAAATTAAATATTAAAAAAAATCAGCAGGTAGAGGTGAAAATTAGCCAATAGCAAAGAGGGTGTATAGAATATGAAAAGATCAAAGTTTAGCTTAGAGGGAAAACAAAATATGTAGCTAGAAATATAAACCCAAACAGTAAATTGGTTTTCTGTAACTTGAAGAAAAGTTATTAACCTTTTTTGTTTTATTATTCTATTTTATCTTTTATTCATCTCTTTATTTTCCTTTTTATTTCAATTGACTTTCTGTTATTGTTATTTTTCTATTGCGGTTTTATTTCATTCATACATACATACATACATACATACATACATACATACATACATAACATGCATATACATGCAGACATACGTGTGTGTGTGTGTGTGTGTGTGTGTGTGTGTGTGTGTGCATATGAGAAATCTTATTGAAGCAGTTGTCATATTTGATATATTAGTTCTTGCTATGATCAAATATAGAATAAAAAAATAAATATTAGTAATAAGAATGAAAAAAATATTTATGAGAAATATATAAAAGAGAGAATCTTTTAGCTCAGTTATCAATAACAATAAATACAGAATTGATTAAGAAGTTATGTTTTTATATATATATATTTGTGATATGTCAAAACATCACATATTGATAAAAACTTCTAACAAGAAATAACACCTTTTTAAGATATTTAAACATAAAAATATTGCATTGAATGTTTCTCTTGGAGTATTAAATTCATTTCTTGATCAATGAGTAAGTTTTTCTGGCACAGAAATATGAGTTCCGGAATTGATGCTTGTATATAAAAAAGCTTTGAAGTCTATAGTTATGTAGTTCAAATTTTGCATTGATCAACTTTACTCATATTTTCTCTGAGGCTATTAATATACTCACCAACATTGCTTTTGAATGCATCGAAGTCAAATTAGCTGAAGGCAAGCTGAATTTGCAACTTGATTTCAAATTCTGGTTGTGAATACCTTGCTTTCTTTACATTCTGTTTATGCCAGATGTTGATCAACAGAATATTAACAGTATATATCAAAACATAATATCTGGTGTGTTTATTATTACTGCTTAGTCTTTGGTCAACACTTCAGTAAAAAGACTAATGATCAAAGCCATTCCAGCAGTAACCATCTATATTTTTTTTCTTTTTCTCTCTTTTCTTATTTCTTTTCTCTCTCTCTCTCTCTTTTTTTTTATTTATTTATTTTTCTAATTTTTTTTTGCAAAAGAATATATCTAGAATTACTTTATCTGAAGTATCCTTTTGTTAATTTTTTCTGAGGCAGAGTGCCATTTAAGCAAGGTGAGGTTTAATATTTCCAGCAGGCAAACATTCATGCAACTCATACTTTTAGCATTCACATATCTTATGTTAGCCCATTCATTCTATTGAGGTTGAATTTACCTTTCATCCTTTCGGGAGTTAATAAAATAAGTACCAGTTGAGAACTGGGGTCAATGTAATTGACTTACCTCCATCCCCCAAGGTGCTGGCCTTGTGCCAAAATTTGAAACCAATATTAGTCCATTCAGCTATAAATGGGTAACCCTGCAATGAACTAGCCTTCCAATCAGGGGGTATGTTGGTCTGCTCATCTAGTCAGCAGGATGGCATCATTCAAATGCTAAAATGATGCGAAGTGCATTGTGGTCAGCAATGTATAACATCTGATAGTCTGGTTGATCACATAATCACATGAATATCTATTATAAAAAGCAATCTGATATTAAGGAAGAAAACATGTACTCAGTCCTCAGTACAAGAAAATACAAATGAAGTGAAGGAGAAGGATATTGAGAAATTTTTGAGGATTTGTTTTTAAGTTAATAGTTAATAAAAAAAAGGTTAATAGTTAAGTAAAAAGCAAACTGTTTTATAATCATATATGAAGTTAGTTTAATGTAGATGATACATGAAAATTATTTCTTTGCTACTCATCAGAAAGTACTGAGACAAATTAAGACAATGTTAAAAATATAGCTAGCTGCATCAAAAATGAAATGCATTTAGTGTTTCCATAACATTTAGAGCAAAAAAAAAAATGTAACATTTAGCAATTACATAGGCAAGACTGTGTGGTAAGAAGCTTGCTTCCCAACTACAGTTTTCCAATTTCTGTCCCACTGTGTGAAACCTTCAACAAGTGTCTTCTACTTCTACTATAGCCTTTGTTTGACCAAAGCCTTGTGAGTGGATCTGGTAGATGGAAACTGAAAGAAGCCAATCAGGCATGTGTATATGTGTACACACACACACACACACACATATATATATATATATATTCTGTAAATAATAATTATAAGCTTTAAGCTTATAAATACTCACTGTGTATTGGCTATAGAAACTAGTGTAATAGTGGGCTTATATGTCCCAATGTTAGACTATTTTTTATAACCAATACGCTTAATGCTAATAATTATTATTTACAGAATTTTCATTCGTTACCATTTCTTAATTTAATGCAATGTGTGTGTGTGTGTGTGTGTGTGTGTGTGTGTGTGTGTGTGTGTATCTGTGTGCGTTTGTCCCCCACTACTGCTTGACAACTGTTGGTGTGTTTATGCCTCTGTAACCTAGCAGTTCAGCAAATGTGGGTGACAGAAGTATCAAGCTTAAAAACAAATTAATACTGGGGTCAATTCGTCTGACTAAAATATTCCTTCAAGGCGTTGCCACAGCATAGCCACAGTCTACTGACTGAAACAAGTAAAAGATAAAATATGTATATATATATATATATATATATATATATATATATATATATATATATATATATATATATATATATAAAGTGAAGTATATTGCCACTTAAATGTGGCTGACCCCTAGGGGTGGATGTTACTGTTGCTTTTAGCCCCAGGAGGACATCTCCTCCAGCTGGCTTATCGACACACTTCTGTGTCCTGTTTGTTTTGCCAAGGGAAGTTATCCCTCTCATCGTGATCTGTAGCACGAACGGACCCGGGTTTCAGGGTTATTTCCCTTCGTCAGCGTCCAATAGCCACCGATCTGCGATGAGAAAGATAATTCTTGGCAACCTTATGTATCTTTTTCCAGTAACATCCACCCCTAGGGGTCAACCACATTTAAGTGGCAATATACTTCACTTTATCGTGCAGTTACTGTTAATACCTCATTTAGAGAATTAACATTGCTTGTTTTCACTTTTTCGATATCAGTGAATAATTTCACTGGAAAAAGATACATAAGGTTGCCAAGAATTATCTTTCTCATCGCAGATCGGTGGCTATCGGACGCTGACGAAGGGAAATAACCCTGAAACCCGGGTCCGTTCGTGCTACAGATCACGATGAGAGGGATAACTTCCCTTGGCAAAACAAACAGGACACAGAAGTGTGTCGATAAGCCAGCTGGAGTAGATGTCCTCCTGGGGCTAAAAGCAACAGTAACATCCACCCCTAGGGGTCAGCCACATTTAAGTGGCAATATACTTCACTTTATCGTGCAGTTACTGTTAATACCTCATTTAGAGAATTAACATATCTATATATATAAAAATGAGAATGTGTATCTGTCTGTCTGTCTGTGTGTGTGTGTGTGTTTCCCTAAAACTCGAGAACTACACAACCAATTTCATTTAAATTTTACACATGTCTTACTTAGGGTTCCGGTTGTGTTTTAGTCAAAAAGAATTTTTAACTTCTTGCATAGTTCGAGCCCACAGCAACATCATATCTCCTCCACTATTTAAATATTACGTGTTAAAAGTGAAACAAAAACACTCATGTCAAATACTTTCACTTTAAAAATGAAACTATTCCACTAACTGAAACAATCACATTTCGATACTGTAATGACAGATACTTTCACTTTAATGGTGTGTATATATATATATATATATATATATATATATATATATATATATATATATATATATATATATATATATATATATTGGGTCATCCCATAAATAATGCAGTTTTTTTTAATACTTGCAAGGTCCCTCTTACAAAATTCACTTGTCTGTGACAAAAAATACTCTCCAGTATTGTTCTAACCTCGTCTACAGAATTCATATTTTTTCTGTCCAAATGATTTTGAAGTCTGCGGAATAAATGATAATCAGATGGGGCAATGTCTGGCAAATATGGTATTTGGGGCATCGTTCCCCATTCACACTGCTCCAGCCTTTGGAATATCATCCTCGCTGTATGTGGCTGAGCATTATCCTGATGGAAAAACACCTTTTGTCTTGAAAGCAAAGATGGTCGTTTTTCTTCTAGCACTAACTTAAGCCGCTCAAGCTGCTTGCAGTGGATCTCCTTTCTTATCATTTGGTTTGGGTTTAAAAGTTCAAAGTGGACTAAACCTTTCAAATCCCACCAAAACAGATAACAACTCCTTACGTGGGTGAAGACCTTCTTTAGCTTGGGGTGCTGGTGTTTCTCCTTTTCCAGATGATGCTTCTCCTTTCTTTGGCACTTGACATTTTTATAGAGAGCCCATTTCTCATCACCAGTCACTGTTTGGTCTAAAAATGGTTGTTTGAGCTCTACAGATCTTCCAAGATGAGGCGCATCTTCTAGGCTGTAGTTTCCAGCTCAGAATTTCTGAAACCACTGTTGTCACTGGCTTACACTTATTGTCCGATCTCCATATACTGCATTAATATTCCTTGCACTTTCTGTTGCATCGTTGCTTTATTGAATTCATAAAGGAAAATATGTTAGGGGTGATGTGGATGCAGAAATTGGCTGACAGCTTTGATTGGGTTCTCTTGCTTGTCTGGCATGGTACAAAGTCCTGTTACCATACATAGGGTCTTCTAGCAGCCACCCTCTTGACTCAGAGAGGCACTACCTTCTCCAGGCACTTCATGTAGGCCTCTATGTTGAGTCTGAGGCTGTGCAGGAAGATGAATGGAGGCTTAATGTTGCCATTACCAGTGATCACTCCAAACACCATGATGTTGACTGGATGTTTGATTTTTATCACTCTTGGTACATGTTTTGGGGACATGGTAAGCCAATGGTTGTTCTGTGTGTTCACCATCTGTTCATCCTGGCAGAAATTTTTCATGTCTGAGAAAAACTAAAGCATGTTCAGTTAAAGGGCATGCTCGAGTTTGTTCAAAAGCTTCATAGTGCAGTCTTTCCTCTTGTCCTTAATGGCTTGGGGATAAAAATTGGCCCTTTCTCATCTTGTATATATATATATATGTATATATGCACACATATATATATATATATGTATACTAGCAGAAATACCCAGCTTTGCCCGGGTTAAAGAGAATAATGAAATCTAAAAACGCCGTCTAGACTACGCAACCCTCAACTGTTAGTAGCTACGATACCATATTTCTACATTAATAACTCTCCAATCCATGCCAGCATGGAACATAGACATTAAGTGGAATGCCAGTCTCTCATCTAGGAGGGCCTTGAAATCAATGTTACCAACTGGGGACTATGTGTGTCGTAGTGATAATAAAAAGACCCAAAGGAGGTCTGCAACGAAATAATTTTACTCAACACTTTGCAAGTGAATCAGTGGAGGCAAAGATGCGTCTCATTTACTTGACAATTTATGCACCACATTGCAGAAATCACAATGTAAGTATATCTGAAAGGGTAGTCTTACACTGTTGTACCGTTGAATTACAAATAATGCTCATCTGTTATGTTCGGGTTAAAATTTCATCAACATCAAAAATATATGAATTTTCATGGGAGTTATGGCCGTTATACATAGAATATAATTTCCAAATTTCATAAAGATCCGTTCAGTACTTTTGACGTAGTTTTGGATAAGAAAACAAATGACTAATGTGTGTGTTTGTGTGCATGTGTTTGCGTGTGATGGGTGTATATATGTATAGATATCTTTATGCATGTATATATATGTATATATGTGTACATATATATACATCTACACATATGTATACATATACATGTATGCATATAGATCTATATCTATATATATCTATGCATATACGTGTACATATACATCTATATGTATACATATACATCTCTTTCTCTCTCTTTCTCTCTTTCTCTCTCTTTCTCATTTCTCTCTTTCTCTCTCTTTCTCTCTTTCTCTCTTTCTCTCTCTTTCTCTCTTTCTCTCTCTCTGAAAGTATCTGTAATTACAGTATCGAAATGTGATTGTTTCAGTTAGTGGAATAACGTGTACATATACATCTATATGTATACATATACATCTCTCTCTCTCTCTCTTTCTCTCTCTCTCTCTGAAAGTATCTGTCATTACAGTATCAAAATGTGATTGTTTCAGTTAGTAGAATAGTTTCATTTTTAAAGTGAAAGTATTTGACATGAGTGTTTTTGTTTCACTTTTGACACGTAATACGTAAATAGTAGAGGAGATATTATGTTGCCGTGGGCTCGAACTCTGCAAGAAGTTAAAATTTTTTTGACTAAAACACAACTGGAACCCTAAGTAAGGCATCTGTAAAATTTGAATGAAATTGGTTGCGTAGTTCTCGAGTTTTAGGGATTCACACAGACAGACAGACAGACAGACACACATTCTCATTTTTATATATATAGATATACACACACATATATATATATATGTACAGATATATGTATGTGTTTGTATATATGTATGTATATATATATATATATATATATATATATATATATATATATATATATATATATATATATATATATATATATATATATATATATATCTGTGTGTGCATGTGTGTGTGTGTGCGTGTGTGTGTGTGTGTGTGTGAGTGCGTGTGTGTGTATATCTTAGATTCTTGTCTTGTAGCAGAAGAGAAATTTGGTATTGTGGAAGTGGATAAATAAATTACTCAAACATTCAGCTCTGGTTATTGAACCTTATTCTCTGGGTGGTGGCTTTTAACAGAATTTTGATATCATCTGAATCAGAAGTTTAATAATAAATGGCAGACCAATCAGTATAAAAGGTTTCAACTCAATTTATCACTAAAACTGTTAGCTTCAACAAATACAGTACAATATAATTGAGTGAAAATTATAAAACTGAATGATAAGAAAATTCAGATAACATTTCGCTAAAGATGTAATATTTTTCAAGTTCAAAATTATAATTTTTCAATCTTTTCTCTTTAATAAGGATTTGGAGATGTTAGATGAAACAAAATCATATGAAACTATACAATTTACAATGGACAAAAATACAAAGCCATTGTGACAATGTATAGCACTGGTATTGGTACTCTGCCGGTTACGATGATGAGGGTTCCAGTTGATTCGATCAATGGAACAGCCTCCTCATGAAGTTAATGTGCATGTGGCTGAGCACTCCATAGTTACGTGGTGCCCAGGGAGATTCAGTGTGGTATAGAATGTGACAAGGCTGCCCCTTTTGAAATACAGGTGCTACCCATTTTTGCCAGCCCTGCTGAATTGACTATTGCAACGTGAAATAAAGTATCTTACTTAAGGACACAACACATCACCAAGAATTGAACTCATGACCTTGCAATCATGACCCACGCGCCTTCAATGATAATGTGTAAAGTACTATAATTTATAAAATTATAATACCACAGAAAGTTTTTTTCATTATTATAATTCCTTCAAAACGTTATAATTTTAAAAATCAATGTATCCATGATACAGGCAATGGCTATGTGGTTATGAAGTTTAACTGGTAACCACATTTTTCGGGTTCAATTTCAGTGTGATTTTATTCGAGTGTCTTCTACCATAGTGTCAGTTTGATGAAACCCTTCTGAGTGAAATTTACTAGATGGCGACCATCTTTTATACTATATCTATTTCACTCACTGTTTACTGAGGTAACATCTTGAGTGTAGTTGAACAAATCAACCCCTTACTTATTTTTTTAATAAGTAATCCCAGTACTTGTTTTTTGGGAGCTTGCTGCATATTTTATTGATACTTCTGCTGGTAAAATTGTCTCTCACCAAACTCTCAAAATGACCACGGATATACTAGCTTCAATTTCTGTCTTTTCTATCAATACTGCAATGATCTCTGTTCCTTGGAACTGGCTGCTATCATTCTACTTCCTCAAAGGCACTTCCAATTCATGCATCAACATTATCCAGATTTTGATGTCTGCCCTGCAAGTTCAGCCTAATCAATATACTCAGTCCTTTTTTCTCAGAAACTAACCTTCCGTAATTCTACTCCTGCACATGTTTTTTCTACATTCACCAACTTGCAACAGTTTAAGCAGAATATAAATGACATTCGTTAGCCAAGTATCAGAAGACTTGGATTGACAAAGGCCACAATACATTCCTTACAGTCCTAAGGAAAAAAAGAAAAACAAGAACGAAAACAAAACAGCTGACTATCACCCCTCTGTTATAATTCTGGTATTTTATCATAATATTTTGTCTTTGATAAGAATGTGGAGATATTAGATGAAACAAAATCATAAGAATCTATATAATTTACAATGGACAAAAATATTAAGTCATTGGTACAATGTATAAAGTACTATAATACATAATAAAATACCAAAAATTGATTATTAATTTTGATGTCAAAATTAAGGTTTTTACCAATTTTTCAATATTAAGCAGTGTTAATGTATTCAGTGTTCTCTACATGATAAATATATAAATGTGTGTATATATGTAGTGTTTTATGTTGTGTGTATTTCTTAGTGACAATGTAATTCTCTGTGGGCATGTCTGTGTGTGTGTTTGTGAGCACCTTTGCAAAAATGACGTGCATTTTTTACCGTTGTAAATCACTGCATAAATGAATACATTGAATATGTAATGTACATGCATATGAACATATGTACGCCTGCATGCAAGCTTACAATATGTATGTGTTTGTAAATGTGTATGTTTGTGAATGCAAGTGTACTCATGCATTTATGTTTGTGTATATCAGTGAGTGAGTACGATTTTATCTGAATGTGTGTGGCTGAGTATGCATGTGCTTGCATGCATGTGTATCAGTTCATATCTATATGTTTGTGTATTTTTCTCTGAGTGTGCATACATGTGCATGTGTATGCAAGCAGACAGATATAACCACATGACTGAATCTATTCAGATTTTTCTCTCTAACTTCTCTTTTACCCCTCAGCTTCACCACCTCATAGATTGTACCCATTCCCCCTTTTATATAATCCTTTTCCCTTCACACCTCCCTCCCACTAGCTCTCTGCAGGCGCAGTTTCTATTATATCACATTGCATGGTTTAATCATGTTATGCTTGACTGAAAGAAGTCACGACCCATCTAATCCTTCATGTTCAGATCCCACACAAACCTGCTTCCCTCTCCTTCCCTATATATATATCCTTATATCTTCTTCTCTCCCCTTTCCCCATTCTTTACTCCCTTTCTTCATCTTCCAATTCCTCATATCTCTCATCTCACATCTCTCTTTCTCTCTCTGTCTCTCTCTCAAGATTACAATACATACATATTTTACTGTATTTTTCACAATATATGTATATACATATGTATGCACATATGTGTATGTATGTATTTATTTATATAAATATCTATACATTATATATATAAATATACATTATATATATATATATATATATATATATATATATATATATATATATATATATATACATATACATACACATATATATGTATGTGTGTGTGTACATATATATATATGAATATGTATATGCATATATGTATGTGTGAGTGCATATATATATTACACACTCACACACATATTCACACACACACACTTTACCTCCCTCACTGTTGTTTTCATTTACTTTTCTTCTCCATTTCACATAACATTCTTTTTATTACTTCTTTCTTTTTCTCCTTTCTTTCTCTCTCTCTTTCTGCCTCTCTCTCTATCTGTCTGTCTATCTATTTATCTATTTATCTATTTATCTATCTATCTATCTATCTATCTATCTATCTATTTGTCTATCTGTCTGTCTAACTGTCTGTCTGTCTAACTGTTTGTCTGTCTATCTGTCTGTCTGTCCTTATTGTTTATACTTATTTTCATTTTTTCTCTTTTTTGGTTTTGTTTTATTTTCTTCTCTCGTTTGCATGTATTTTTTTAATCTCTTTGTTTTTAAATATCAATCTCTAATCTACTAAATCTTTATTTGAACACATCAAAGCTACCTTAAGGTTTATAACACACACACATACATACACACACACATATGCATATATATATATCCATATATATGTATATATACACATTTATATATACATACATATATGTGTGTATATATATACATATATATATGTATTTGTAAATATGTATATATATTTATATGTATATATGCATATATATATATATATATATATATATATATATATATATATATATATATATATGTATTTGGGAAGAAAATATGATCACTAAAGCTCTAGAAACGAACATCTTGGCGTCGGCTCTTGAGACTTACTATGTGACTGACCATGTTATATAGTAAAGTTATTGCGTTTCCACAGTTTTTATCTTCCAGAAAATATTATTCCTTTGAGCTGTGAGATTATAAGAAATAATCTGCCTCTGCGTTGCACAGCACCAACGCTGACTTCTTTATCCAGATCAAAACACTTCACTTTAAAATCTCTTATTTTTATTTCCAATATTTTCATGTTTTCTTTTTCCTGTACGATTATTTATTTATTCATGCATACATTCTTTGGTTGGCTGCTTAAGTTTGCTATGTTGTTTTTGGTTTTATAGAATTTTTCTTTCTTTATTTATTTATTGCATTTTATTTTGTTATAGTTTTATTTTTACATTGTTGTATGTTATTTGGCTTAATGCGATTTCTATAACATAGCAAATCCCTTAAATTTCTGTTCTTGACACCAATTGACTGAAAACCATATCTATAGAATACAGAGGCTGTAGTGAACATAGACTATGACTTGAGATATGATATGAATAATTGATATTCCTGCTTCAATAAATGATTACATGGTGTTTTTAAAGAAATATAATTTGCGATATAAAAAATATATATAAAATAACATACAAAAATCACAATGAAAGATGTATCATTGAAAATGAAAACTGACAAGAAAAATATATAAATCATTAAAATGATTCTTAAATAAGTATTTAAGCACCGTGGTTGTTTTAATATAATTAGTGTATATTTAAAAGCTTTTTTTATTACATTTCACTGTTACAATACTTAGCTTGCATATACTTTAAGTGGCATTTTAAATCCACTTTTTATCAGGGTGTTATAACAAGTAGACAGTCACAATATTGTATATAGTTATTTATAGTTATTTGGTCTATAAATAACTATTTTCATTATAATCTTTTGTCTTTTAACTTTTACTTGTTTTAATCACTAGACAGCAGCCATGCTGGGGCACCACCTTGAAGAATTTCATTCAAATGAATCAACAACCCCAGTGCTTATTTTTGTAAAGTTTTATACTTATTCCATTAGTCTCTTTTTGTGTTTTTGTTTTTAGAAATCTCCCTACAAGTATGTATAACAGATGTTCTTTTTTATTTGAGAAGCTAAATTATTTGGTTGCAAAATATTCTCTTGTACTCTGACTTTTAATCAAATATATTTTACACAAAAAAAAAGAAAATAAAAAGAGTTTTTAAATAGGCCTTACCCAGTGTTCTTCCTTAGTTTAAAGAAATTTGGGCAAAATATTTTTCCTCCTTAAAATTGGCACAAACTGTTGCACCTATAGAATTTATGAAAATATGAATTGCATTACAATTGTTTTCCTTACTTCATCATTGCTTTGGTTAATTCTTTAATTTTTTTTTAGATATTTTTCTTGAACATTTACCAAATTTACATTATATTCATTTAATTGTTTTGAGAACCTTAATCAAAATTGCATTTACAGAGATAAGAATTCTATTTCATGGAGATTCAATCTGTATCAAAGAACCCTCACAAAATAAGGTAAAGCTTACATAGATAATAAGAACTGTAGCTAAAAATCTGTAGATACTATTTTTAAAAAAAGCAGCTGCCATTGTTATTGTTGTTGCTATTTAGCACCAAATCTGTGTTCACCAAGTAGAACTATGGCAAAAAACATCTTCACCATCACCCTTTATCTTTTCTTATGCACAGAGTGCCTCAGGAACCCATTCTCTAATATGTTCTGTCTAAAGAGCATAGGATATAATTTGAAGAAGATTTTTGCTGGTATTTCTAACAGGTCAAGTGACAATATATGATGTTTCCATGTTGACTCAAGTAATAAATGTTTTGAAGAGAGGACTAGAAATTATACATTCTGTAAAATACTTCAAACAATGAGTGAAAGTTGTATAATGATCATATAAACAAGTCAGTAGGCCCAACAGAAATGACAAGAAGTTTACATTCAGTATAGGTTCTATTGATCTAGTTATTCAGACAGAAATAACATTCATGCAATCTGTTGGATTTGCAATGTTAATTTACGAAAGAAAATGAGTGAAAGAGACAGGATGTAAAACAGATTTTCCAGAGTGTTCAAGGGAGCCAGAAGTGATGGTATGAACATGCAATGCAAATAGATAACGTATATTTGGGAAACCAGTTATATGGGTTAACAGTAGCGAGTAGCAACAATCATGCTAGGCTCAAGTTGACCTGAGTCTGTGGTTCTAAACCAGTTTTTACCTATGGACCTCTTTAATACCTATTTTACTCTACTGAACCCTTGTACCCAATCAATATTAAATAAATTTCTGTTATATTTTAATAATTAAAATATCATTAGAAAGTGTATCAAAAAACTGTTAAAATATTTTGTGTATTGTAGAAGAATAACCAATTTACTGCACATAAACTTCAATAACAACTTCCTACATGGACCCTGGTCGAAAAGTAATGACTTAAGTAAAAAACATGGCAGGCTCATATCTGGGAATAGTTAGTATAACCCTTTAGCATTTAAACCGGCCAAAATATTCCAGCTGTTTTATGCTCAAACTGGCCAGATTTGGCCTCTCACACCAAACCAACAATATCATTAAAAAATTAACAGTTATCTCCTCAATATCTCATCAAAATGCAGGATTAGTTCAAAACAATGTGAATAAATAAGCATTGCATTTGACAGAGTAATCTGAATACTAAATGGTTTAATAACAAGATAATGTTGTATCAAGTCTAATAGAGAGATGATACATTAAAAACTCATTACTGTGTGTATCCCAGTTTCAGAATAGATACACTATGCCCTTGCATGGCATAGGAAGTATCTAAAAAGATTGGAGACAGGAAAGGCATCCAGTTTTTCTTATGACCAAAAACATCTTTATCATCATCTTTTATCATTTTCTTATGTACAGAGCACATAGGAACCCATTATCTAATGCATTCTGCTTTAAGACAGTAGGGTTTGATTTGAAGAAGACTTGATTGCTGGTCAAGGGACAAGATAAAAGACTCTCACGTTGGCTGATGCAATAGATATTCGTCATAACTATACTGCCTCAGAAAATCCTGTCCATCCCATACCAGCCTGGAAAATCGGATTGCCAATGATAATGTTGGTGATGATGATGATGATGATGATGATGATGATGATGAATGGGTGCTGGTTGTAGTGATGAGGACGGTGATGACACTGTTTTAAAAACTCATGAAACAGATGAGAAAGGGAAGCGAATGTTAAATTGAATAAAAGACAAGGATGAAGGTCTTTGTTTTTCCTATTTTTTATCACACAGCATCAAAAATTTTCCAAACTTTTATAAAGTGTAACAATAAAGTTATATATTTAACGATTATAACATTTAAAAGGGTTAATAAGAGGAATTATTTTAGTCAGAAATTATTGAAATATATTAAATTACAAATTGATGATTTTCATTTTAAACATGTTAATAACTTTTTAAGGCTTAAAACAGGAAACATCAATATCACAAAGTAATTGAAAATATCTGGGGAAGAATATATAAATAGAATTATTTTCACTAGAATAACTCTTAATTTATTTTGCAGCTGAAGAAATTTTATGTATAGATAATGCCTTTGGTGTTAGTATCAGTGTAACTCAGTTTTTGATTAAAATTATTTATAAATTTTGATGAACAGCAAGCTTCCCTACTTCTATAATTGTGCATACATATGTAACTGCAATTCTACAATTTTGTTTATATTTGTAGTTTCTACAACTAGAAAAAGTAATTGAAATCTTGCATCTCAAGTCTCTGAAAATTGATATAACTGATTTACTTCAGTTGGTCATATTGAAATCTTTCTGGTGTTTGTTAGATTTATTATGACTGCTAATATCCTACAAAGGACTATGAGCTACAGAAAATTTTGTTTCAGTCTTTGAACTACTCTTCATATTCTTCTTGAGAGTTTTATTTTCTGAATAAAGACAAACTTTTTCTCTAAACTCTTATTAAATTTACGCTTTCTTCTGAAAACCATGAATGGTGATAATTTTGGCTTTGAGGCTAATATTAACTTATCTCTGACAAATCTAATAACCTCTCTCTTTAGTTCTTAGTGACTAGTGCCGAAATTGGTAGCTTTCACTATGCTGATATTGTTTAACTTATAGACAGGACGTATGGGCAATAGAAATACAATAAGGGAGTTGTCGGGGGACGGGGAGGAAATAACCACAGTACAGTGTTGGTCCAGGAAATTCTTTCCTGTATTATATTACAGTATCTATATTGTACCAAAATTTCATACATGTTAAATTTCTTACAGGTTATGTATGTATGGTATAGAAATATCTTACAATAGCTGAAGATAGAAATGTGTGTGTAAATATAGGTCTATGCATATGACTTTTCTCATATGCTTCAAGCTTTGTTTAATTTTGATGACAAAATGTGAGCGAAATACATAGTTAAAAATAACATTCATCGCTCTGCAATGTAATTCTTCATTTTACTGTTGTTTAGAGATTAATTTATCAGATCCTGTAATAAACCTAATAGGTAAAAGTACTATGAGTTAACTGAATAAAATCATTCCCTCCACATTCAATTAAGGATTAGTTCATTGGTTTCTCTTGTGATTCCACAGATAAAAATACCATTACTTCTCCTGCTACAAAAACCCCATCTCTCAGTTGATTGGTAATCAGATTATCTTGGTATGTAATTAATTATGCAGCTACAAATAGCTTTAGTTAGTAGTCTAGGTAAATTCCTCATCACAAGGAATTAGTCATTAATTTACATCAGTGATAGTAATAAATTACAAGGGGAAAAAAGTATCCTTAACCCATCAAGTGGATAAACCAAAACCATTACAGTACACTAGTAACTGATTTATCAAAGTTAGTTATGAACTACACAGAAATAAGCTGAGACAAAGACACTAATGGCAGTGTATAATGAGATGTTAATAGTAATACCAAAAAGATGGCAGCATACTCAGCTTCCCTACAATGGGGCTTCAGTTAATGGTTGATGAGAAAATTGATTATTTGCCGCTGGTCTGTGCCAGTGAGCTGCGAAGTGTATCACTTGTTCAAACGGCTGCAATATTCTGCATTACAAATTCCAAAGTGCTTTGGGATATGACTACTAAGTTATTTCCTTTTGCAATCATTGGGTTTTAAGCCCATATTGTCAAGTCGTTCAGTCCCATACCCCACCCACAAATGTCAACTTGACATTTGTTCCTGCAAACACAGAGTAATTTCATGAATACCTTCACACTTGTCCCTTTTGTACGCAATCAAAGTAGTTGACATTATAA
Organism: Octopus bimaculoides; assembly: GCF_046866305.1. Lineage (NCBI taxonomy): Eukaryota > Metazoa > Mollusca > Cephalopoda > Octopoda > Octopodidae > Octopus > Octopus bimaculoides. The sequence continues at coordinate 58,602,509 of NC_142937.1, read as the reverse complement.
GGCAATCAAATCAGATTTGATGAGCAAAAATTGTTTGCTTCCTTTAAACATGCAGTGAAATAATCTTTAGAACAAACCACTTGAGTTTATTTTATTTTGTTTACATTCTTACACCTTTTAGATGGATAGACTGTTTGCTTAACTTTGGTTAAATATTGTTATTGCACTTGAAATATAGGATGTAAGCAAACACATACGGTTGCAAAATAGCTTTTCTTTATCAAAATCTTTTAGTAATAATTCACTTCACTTAAGAAATATATATGTAAGTATATATGTAATACGTATGTATGTATGTATATATGTGTGTGTATATGTATGTACATGCATATTTATGTACATACGTATTTATGTATGCATTTATGTATGCATGTAAGTATGTGTGTTTGTGTACATGTGTAATTGATGCTGCAGGCTTTGAAATGCACATGCACATGCAGACATACAAACACATATGCATGCACACTCACACACACACACACACACACACACACACACACACGCAAACACACACATACACACACACACACTTGCACACATGCAGACTGACCAATAATTAATAGTTAGATGAAGACTGACTTAACATTTTAATTTAATATTGGTTTCAAATTTTGGCACAAGGCCAGCAATTTTGGTGGAGGAAGTAAGTCAATTACATTGACCCCAGTTCTCAAGTAGTACTTATTTCATTAACCCCAAATGGATGAAAAGCAAATTTGAACTCAGAATGGAAAGACAGATGAAATGCTGCAAAGCATTTTGCCTGGTGCTGTAATGAGTCTGTCAGCTCACCACCTTAACATTTTAATTCAATATTTCATACTTATATATTGTAGAAATTCAAATGATAAGTTATATTACTCAAGGTTCTAAACTAGCAAGGGTCAACTTGGATGGTTCTTAGGAGCATTTAAATGAGTCTATTCTGCATTTGAACTAAGTCATTGGCTTGAGAATTCTTGCCATTCTTCTTTCCAACAATATCAGTGACCCTGTAAAAGATGATGGGTGCTGTCCTATCCCTTGGTTAAATGACAGAAAATATGAAGTAAACAAATTTCTTTCATATTATACACTCTATGATTCATTACAACTAGTTACAAACCTCGTTTTCATGCAAATGTGATAACAAAAAAAGTTAGCTGTGTTTCTGTTTAACCAAATGCATCTCGTTATAGGTGATTATTGTATGTGACTCCAATTCAGCTTCCTATATATAGTAGAGGTTTTTCTCAACATTTGTAAATTAATGAAGGTTGTCAGCTGGCAGAATTATTAGCATGCCAGGCAGCGAACTGGCAGAAACGTTAGCACGCCAGGCGAAATGCTTAGCGGTATTTCGTCTGCCATTACATTCTGAGTTCATATTCCGCCCAGGTCGACTTTGCCTTTCATCCTTTCGGGGTCGATAAATTAAGTACCAGTTACGTACCGGGGTCGATGTAATCGACTTAATCCGTTTGTCTGTTCTTGTTTGTCCCCTCTATGTTTAGCCCCTTGTGGGCAATAAAGAAATAAGAATCGTTAGCATGCCGGACAAGCTGCTCACCTTTAGCACGTGGGACAAGATGATCATCTTTACTTTCTGGATTCAAGTTCTGCTGATGTCAGCTTTGCATTGTATCCTTTTGGAGTCGATAAAATAAGTACCAGTTGAGCAATGGGGTCGATGTAATTAACTTACCCACTCACCTGAAACTACTGGGATTTTACCAAAATGTGAAACCAGTATTTATTAGTTAGTGAACTCCCCCCCCCCCCCAATATCTCCTTTAAACTAGTTCTTTGGCCGCAGTTTGATTTATAACCATATGAATTTTACCTCATATGATGGTGAAAATTTGTATAACTCTTCCCTAGTTTACCATGTTATTAGATATTAAAAGTACGAATTTCAAACAAGAAACAGCAAAAGAAACACAGATGCATCATGAGCTTCATATACATAAATGAATATTAAGATGTGTTGCTTTCCTTAAATAATGTAACTAGGATGGACTGGTTCTTTTTCAAACTTAAACCAGCATGTGTGTTGCAATCTTAATTATTGAATAAAGGTGTGGGTGTGGCTTTATGGTAAGAAGTTTGCTTCCCAAAAACATGGTTCTGAGTTCAGTCCCACTTTGTGACACATTGGGTGAGTGCCTTTTGCTATAGTCTAAGGCTACCCTAAGCTTTGTGAGTGGATTTTTGATATTTTCTTAAGACCTTTTAAAGGTGGTGAGCTGGCAGAAATGTTAGCATGCCACACAAAATGCTTAGTGGTATTTTGTCTATCTTCACGTTCTGAGTTTAAATTCCACTGAGGTCGACTTTATCTTTCATCCTTTTGGGATCAATAAAGTAAGTACCAGTTGCATACTGGGCTGATCTATTTGACTGGCCCCCACTCCCCAAAAATTTCAGGTCTTGTGCCTAGAGTAGAAAAGGATATTTTCCTATGAACAGATATATTTCCATGAAAGGTTGAAAACAAAGGACACTCTTTGCCTGATGGTGACACACATTTACAATTATCAAGGCAAGGAGTCACCAAGACACACATATAAAGAGAGAAAAATACAACTTTTAAACTTATATACATGATTATGGAATCCCACGATGTTCAGTAATGTTTTCTTGTAATATTTCTGCAAAACCCCAGGTCAAGTCATGATCACAAGGAAATGGGATTAAATGCACACCAGCCATGACTCATTTTCATTTCAGATATAAGGCAACAAGCTAACGTCTTGCTTTTTGTAAGAAATTACTACGTGAGCTTATAGTGGGATCTAGCTGGTACTACTTACAGTTTTAAGTATTGTAGTAGAAGATCCCTTTTTATGTGTTTTGAATAAGCATATTAATGGTTTCTGAAGTCATGGTAATTATAACCTGAATCAGGAGAACATCCTGAAACTAAGGGCAAGAACTGAAGATTCTGGTTTAGTGTTAAGTACTGGAGTAGTATTTATCTCACAAAATACTAATAAATTAATATAACTGATATGGCATAAGTTGAATCTACTGATGTGGGTTTAATCTTATTAATTTCTGAAATGGGGTAAAGAGGTTTCTGGAGGTTAGTTGTAATGGAAGTGATACCATCAAATTGTATTGTCTTCTTTCCAGTAATAAAATCTGTTAAAGGGTTTTTAACATTTTTGAAAAAAAAAAAATTAAATTTTAGTCAGCAGCAAAGAAGAAAATTCAATGCAAATGACGTTTTCCAAGGGTTTTGAAGCTGATAGTAATATGGGAGTCAGTTATCCATCGACCAGCGACCCAAATCCCACTAAAAGTAGTCAAGGGCTGATTAAAATGCAGTCCTTAAGATGACTTTAATGTAGCAGGTTAAGCTAATTTATGATATATGATTAGTGATGTACAGGAACCACTGAAAATTACAGCAGTACTTCAATCTGCTATTGATTGTACTAACTATAAATCATGCAGGAGGCGCAATGGCCCAGTGGTTAGGGCAGCAAACTCGCGGTCGGAGGATTGTGGTTTTCATTCCCAGACTGGGCATTGTGTGTGTTTATTGAGCGAAAACGCCTAAAGCTCCACGAGGCTCCAGCAGTGGGTGGTGGTGACCCCTGTTGTACTCTTTCGCCCCAACTTTCTCTTACTCTTTCTTCCTGTTTCTTGAGTAATGCTGCGATGGACTGGCATCCTGTCCAGCTGGGGGAATGCATACACCATAGAAACCGGGAAACCGAGCCCATGTTCCTGGCTAGGCTTGAAAAGGGTGCATAAATAAAATTAAAATAAATCATGCAAGTGAAATGAAATAAGGTGAACCAGGAATTGAAACTAGATTTTGATCTCTATTTGCAAAGAATCTACTTTCTGTTATTTATATATATATATATATATATATATATATATATATATATATATATATATATATATATATATATATATATATATATATATATATATATATATATATATATCATTATCATCTTCACTATCATCATCTTGATCACCATGAGCTAGTAGAACTGTTAATATGCTGGGTGGCATTTCATCTGTCTTTACATTCTGAGTTCAAATCCTCCCAAGGTCGACTTTGCCTTTTGTCCTTTTGGGGTTGATGAAGTAAGTACCAGTTATACATTAGCCCTATACCCTAAAAATTTTCAGGCCTTGTGCCTGTAGTAGAAAGAATTATTATTATTATCATTATTCAGTTTTACTCAGGTTTTTTCCTATTCCTGGAAGAATTTATGTTGGTAGCAGGTTACTACCTGTAAACTTACGTATCCACAAACTTTCATTAATCTTTCAAGCACTCAAAACCCTTCTGATAATCTTTCCTGTCCTTAAGATGCAAAGTTACTATAGAAACTCTACAGGACATTCTAATCCAATCTCCTCCACCCATTTACCATATCACTACTCACAGTTTCTAATATACCAATTATTATAGGCACAACCTTTAATGTTTTCTTACTCCATATTCTTAAAATTTCAAAGTTTAAAAGATTGTACTTTTTAAGTTTTCATCTTCTTTCTTTACTATCCTGAAATCAAATGGACATAATGAATAAATTAGTGAACAACTTCGCTTTTCCTTGTCTATTATTTTCTAGCTTCTTAACTGTTTGAATTGGAAAATCCCATAAAATTTTACATTTCTCCCACTCCAGCTCACTTTCAACCCAACGATTATAACAAATATGTCCAGCTTCAGATCCCCGTTTCTGACAAAGCTTCTAGTGCAAAACTTCCACAACCTGGTCATGCCTCATTCCTTATATTTTCCCTGAGATAACTTGGAACATTCTGCAAAAATGTGTGCCACTGCTTCATCCCAAATTCTACACACTCTACATTTTGCTAACACCTTCTCCCCATACACATATTATCTCAAGTTGTTTGTGTTTTGTTTTATTATTATTATTATTATTATTATTATTATTATCATTATTATTATTATTATTATTATTCACTTAACTTCTGATTTATTTATGTCACATCTCAGCCTCACGCAACATTTTTCTCAACACATGAGCTGTTCCAAGTATTGCTGCCAACTGAATGCTTCCTATGGAGTTTTGTATTTGCAGCTTTTGATGCCAGAATATTGCTCTCTTTGAGATGGTCCCAAGTGCACCAATTATTATTATTATTATTAAGTTTACAGTCCTTTTTAAAATATTATCATTTTTGCATTATACAATATATGCATATAAATATATTGTTTCTAAAAGTAGTTAGCTTTCGATGCATATTTTTCAATGAAATTTTCAAATCATTTGTATGAATGCTTTCAGAAATATCCTAATACAATTTCAACAAATAATTTACTCCTAGTTATGAATTAGCATTAGATCAATTAATTGAATAAAACCCATATGAGACTCCTAACCATTTAAGTAATGCTCAAGTCTCAAGTGATATGACATTCAACAGTAAATATCCCTTTGATAATAAAATAGAAGCAATCGCTTGTTACATGTAGCAAGCAAAACCCTCACAGTAAAATATTAGATCACAAGCTGCATTACATATTGGCTTGTACAGATGTAAAACCAGCATCAATTGAAATTAATTCCTTGATTTCATTATATTTCAGCCTCAGTGAAACAATTTTCAATTAAGATGCTAAAATATCTAAATTGAATCTTCTGACTGAGAATTTTATTTATTTTTTCAACAGCTTAAACCATCAACTTTCTTAGTGACCTTTCTGATCAGTGCAGTAAACAATTCAACATTACTTAATTCCTCATTAATAATATTATATATTTCATTATTATCCCAGGAAACATATCAACAATGGAATTAATTAATCAGCTATGATATTATCTTACTGAGCTTTCTAAAAGATAATTCTATATGACATTTCTTGGGAAACAATTAAATGAAGCAAACATATCATAGAAGCAGGAAGTATTATTATTATTATCATCATCACCATTATCATTATTATTATTATTATTATTATTATTATTATTATTATTATTACTATTATTATTATAAATGTTATTACTATTCTTATCATTATTATTATTATTGTTGCTATTTCTGCTACTATTGTTGTTATTAATGTAAAATCACTCTCATAAATATAAATAAATGGATGACTAAAAAAAAGAATTTTGCTGTTTGGAAAGCTATCCAGCTGTAAAAATGTGATCTGAGAGCAACCCTTTATTTCTAGGTCCCTGATCAAATTGAAACTGGATTAGCCATAACAAAGTATTTAGCTAGCTGCTGCAGCTCGTGGCTTCACAGTAGCTTTATTCTATGTACATAAACAAAAAGTACCACAGGATTGGATGAGATGTGTCTTTAACGACATCCTGGCTCCAGTCACAGATTCGGTTTAAAGGCTTTGAGTGATTATCACAGAAAAGCAGAGTAACATAATTGACCAATTGAACAGAAATGCAAACTGTTGCCTTGATCCTACTGCTCTTATTATATTGTATATTACTTTTGTTGTTGTGAGTCAATTCATGGATGCAACCTAGTGAATAAACCTAATCTGTCTCGCAACAGTCTGTCTAACTTACGTTCCCTGGAGTGAGAACAATTCAATGACTTTTAGCAAATTTTTGCTTTGTAATTATATAAAAATAGCATGTAGTTAAGTGAGGTGGGGGTTGTAATTTAACACACCATATATATATATATATATATATATATATATATATATATATATATATATATATATATATATATATATTTATATATATGTATGTATGTATGTATGTAGTGAGCTTCTTGCTATTTTATGTCAATTAAAATTGCTTAGGTTTATACTGAAAGGGATAATCATTAGCATTAATGATAATTCATGCTCAAAAAGATAAGGGAGACAACTGTAAAATCATAATCGATTAAAACTTGAATGAGGTGTATGCAGTATGGGGTGAGTGTGAGCGTTGGCAACTACAGTGAACTCTGGGCATGTCTTAGTCTAATTCTGAACACCATGCTGAAGCAGAGTATTACAGATTTTGGAATAACTGAGAAGTGAAAACATTCACTCATCATATAATTTAAAATAATGAAATTGGAAAATTTTCCAGGGACGCCTTCTGCAGAAAACATATAGTTTAAAGTGAGTGCTGAATTTAAAATGAGTGGCACTATTATGAACAATTTGACACTCAAAATCTGCTTATGCTTATAGTATATGCTGGGATATGTGGTTAAGGAGCCTGCATCCCAACCATGTGGTTTTCAGTTAAGTTCCACTATACAGCACTTTGGGCCAACTAAAGCCTTGTGTGTGGGCTTGGTTGATGGAAACTGAATGTTATAGGTAACAGTACAATTCTGAATTGAACCCACATTTCTGTAGTTAATATCTTGGCATCTTTACTTCTGCTCCAAAAGTTATGTCACTGAAACATTAACAAAATAGTCTTGCATTCCATTCCAACAGAGTACCTACCTTTTATTTATTGTCTTGTAGTTAATCCACAATGAGTAGACCTCTGATTGAAGACAATCCATCTGTGACTATCCCCCCTTTTTTTAATGCCTTTATTGTTTATCTAGGATTCCATTAAC